>NW_007061892.1:0-476 GCF_000164805.1 Carlito syrichta | reverse complement strand
AAAATAAAAAATTTAATAAAGATATATATACGTATACATTTAAAAAGAAAGAAAGAAAGGAAGGAATGAAGAGAAAGAAGAAAGAAAGAAAGAAAGAAAGAAAGAAAGAAAGAAAGAAAGAAAGAAAGAAGAAAGAGAGAAAGAAAGAAAGAAAGAAAGAAAGAAAGAAAGAAAGAAAGAAAGAAAGAAAGAAAGAAAAAGAAAGAAGGAAGGAAGGAAGAAAAAGAAAGAAAGAAGGAAGGAAGGAAGAAAAAGAAAGAAAGAAGGAAGGAAGGAAGAAAAAGAAAGAAAGAAAGAAGGAAGGAAGGAAGAAAAAGAAAGAAAGAAAGAAGGAAGGAAGGAAGGAAGGAAGGAAGGAAGGAAGGAAGGAAGGAAGGAAGGAAGGAAGGAAGGAAGGAAAGAAATTCATCTCACAGGCCGGGCACAGTGGCTCAAGCCTGTAATCTCAGCACTTTGGGAGGCAGAGGCGAGAGGGA
>NW_007061891.1:0-722 GCF_000164805.1 Carlito syrichta | reverse complement strand
TTATTTCAGGGAGTAAACCTACACCCCCCCTGCCCTGGAAAGATTCCAGGGCGGTGGGAAGTGGGTTCCACATTATCCACACGCCTGTCAGCGAATACCAGGACCTGCAGACAGATTTTGAATCACAGCTCTCCCCTTAAGTACATCTCAAAACTGCAAAAAGGACCACCTCCAACCTACAGTGCAACTTCAGAATTGAACAAAGTAAGAGGACGTACATAAAGAATAGAAGATTGAACAAACAGAAGTAAAACCAATCCCTTTACCCCTGAATAACAGAATTAAAGAAGATGGTGACGTGGAGGGAAGGAAAAAGTAAGGAGGGGGAAAAACCGCACAAATGAAGAAAAACCAAAAGAAGAATATAGGTCTTACACAGACCCCTGGGAGATCAGACAATGAGAAAACAGATTCTGGAACACAGACAATGAAGAGTCCCCAGAATGACTGGCTACATGCAACAAACCCAGACATCAAGACATTAATGGAGAGAATTAAAAAAATTGAGGAGAGACAAGAGGAAAATAGGAAGGAGTTGTTGTCAGAAATGACAGCAGTAAAGAATACTGTGATGGAAATGAACAACAGACTAATAAGCATGGAAAGCAGAATCAGCCAAGCCGAAGAAAGAATCTCAGAGCTTGAAGACCAAAACACAGAACTAACCCAAACTGTCAAAAGCATAGAAAAGAAGCTCAAAAAGACAGAACAAAACCTGCAAG
>NW_007061890.1:0-750 GCF_000164805.1 Carlito syrichta | reverse complement strand
CATGGAAACATAACTGTGATTTTTGGGCTGGGCCTTGCTTGACTTTCACCAGAGAAGGCCTAAATATGTGAAGTCGCCAAACAACATGATATGCCAGGGTCATGCAAGCAGTTTTCTATTGCTAGACCAAAATGAATGGGAGGAGGATAAGGGAGGTGAAGTTCAAGGAGAAGGTCCTGGAATTCTTATGGCATCATTACTGTCTTTTTGAGTTAGGATTCTCTTGGATTCAAGAAACAGAATTTCTAAACAAAAAGGCTTTATAGTTAAGAATACTTTATTTCATCGTGTAACTGAAATACCTAAGACTGTCAGAAAAAGAATCTGATACTAGATACAGATGATATCAGTATTTTAGCAATCATGCAAAATTGCTGGAGATTCAGGGTTTATGTACAAAGGAATTTAAAGGAATTGACTTACCCTTCGCTTGCTTATAGGGAGAAGAGACAGTGAGGACACCATTGCCTATGTTGTGGGACTGAAGACCAAGAGGGCACCATTGCCTCAGCAAGAGCACAGTCACTGGTGCGGATGCCAGGGAGACCAGGTCAGCCAACTCTCTGAACAGCCACTAGTCTCATTTCTTCTGTCAGCCTCTGCTGTCTTTATATTTGTTGAGGTTACAAGCGTAAAATTTAACTTCTAAAACAGAGTGTTCATTTTTACAATGTGTCAAAGCTAGTGTTCTATGAGATTAATTCATTTCCCAAGAAAATTTGGAATGCCCTTACCTTTTACATCACTCGG
>NW_007061889.1:0-824 GCF_000164805.1 Carlito syrichta | reverse complement strand
TAGGCCTATGCACTCAATGTAGATCACATACGCTGAAAAACAGGGAGAATCAGGTGTCACGCCAAAGAACAAGCCAGTATAATACTTGTTGCCCCCCCCATTCAGTGACGTGCCGTTTTGAGGAATGTCTCCCATGGAAGACTGTTGTTTTCCGGAAAGCAAACAATGGCTCTCGGGCCTCGTTGGCAAATGAACCCGCAGAGCCATTGTATTCCGTGTGAGACGCCCGTGTCAAAAGAGAAAACTTTTCAGCATTCTCCGCTGAATGAAGCATGCTTGGCTACCCATGGTTGTGGAGATCTGGATCCAGTCAGTGCAGTAGCTGAAGTTGCACTCTGGTCACCAAATGCTCCCCGCCTAGTATAGTGCATATACAGGAGAGCTCTGAGAATCAGGGAGGAGAGCACGCACAAAGCCAGTGTATACAGACTGCCAGTGAAGTGCAGTGCAGCGCAGGCTTCAATAGCGTGTCCCCAGGAAGACCCAGCTTCACCCCCAGTGTAACAGAGGCTCTCCGTGCTTACTCAGCAATGAAAACGGCACAGCCTTGGTAGTCCTTATTGGGTTTAAATGCCGTAGGGAAAAACAACTTAGAATTCTCCCCATCCACACATAATGCTCTCCTGCTCGTGACTGGGGAGCACTTGTGTCACGCATTGCGGCACTATGTCTTGCAGATTTCTCTCCGTGAAACACGGAGGTTTCACGCTCGTACGCAAAGACCCTCTATGAAAAGGAACACAAATCAAGGGGAAAGAGTGAGAATGAGGTGATACAGCAGGCGGCAATGAAGAATAATAGTCACAGCAAAGAGGTGACACTGC
>NW_007061888.1:0-594 GCF_000164805.1 Carlito syrichta | reverse complement strand
AGCCCGGAAGTTATGAGATCCGACACTATGGACCAGCTAAGTGGGTCAGCACTTCCGTGGAGTCTATGGACTGGGATTCAGCCATCCAGACGGGCTTTACAAAACTGAACAGCTACATACAAGGCAAAAACGAGAAAGAGATGAAAATAAAGATGACAGCCCCAGTGATGAGCTACGTGGAACCCGGTTCAGGTCCTTTTAGTGAGTCTACCATTACCATTTCCCTGTATATTCCCTCTGAACAGCAATTTGATCCACCCAGGCCTTCAGAGTCAGATGTCTTCATTGAAGACAGAGCCGAAATGACTGTGTTTGTACGGTCCTTCGATGGATTCTCTAGTGCCCAAAAGAATCAAGAGCAACTTTTGACATTAGCAAGCATTTTGAGGGAAGATGGAAAAGTTTTCGATGAAAAGGTTTACTACACTGCAGGCTACAATAGTCCTTTCAAGTTGCTTAATCGAAATAATGAAGTGTGGTTGATTCAGAAAAATGAACCCTCCAAAGAAAATGAATGAAGAAATGAAAGGAAGTTCTGTTGCCAGGGGCACAACTCCTGTTTAACGTAGACGCCAACACAACCCATAAGTAACG
>NW_007061887.1:0-880 GCF_000164805.1 Carlito syrichta | reverse complement strand
ACAAAAAGGGAAAATATCCTTTGATAAAAATTATTAAATTTTTGTCCCTTTTTAGAATACCTGACTTTTATCATAGATGTGTTTTGAAATTGTAACAATCAATAGTGGTTACATTATAACACAAACTTTATTACATAATAATGGTTGCAGCAACATCTTCCAAAGAATCAGATCTGCATGAGTGCATCTTTAAAACTTATTTATAAATTTACTTCATACACTTTTCCCAATAACTACCAACAGTAATGACCAGAGAGGATGTGAGATACTGGCTTAGGAGTGATGATACAGTTCTCAGCTCTGCACAAACCCAAAGATGATTTACTGCTAAATCCCTCAAAGGAAATTGTATGTGGGATGTGAGAAAGGGGAATGCTAAATGGCATATCTGTGTCTGAGTCTTCCAAGAATGTTTGAAATTTAGACCAGTGTACTATCATCCATGATTTCATATGTTTTCAACCATCTACATTATTAAAGATAAACACTTGCCTACTAGAAATCCCTTTAGAAAATCTATTGACAAACATACACCCACAAAACACCTCCTGAGTGTATGCATTCCAGGCTTTAAATGAGTGTGTGCACTAGAAGTCACATGTCCATGGGTTAAAATCTACTCAACTGGCTTGAGAGACAGCAACCTCATAAAAATATCCTACTGAGTAGTGTCACCCAAGGTTAGCAGGCTTTACAAGCTCAGCAGAACATCTCTGGGAAGTTCTGAAGATCTTCAGAGTCTACCAGCAGATTCCAAGAGTATTCTTAGAGAAAACTTCAGGTTTTGAAATGAGTCAAAGAAGAACTGACCCTGTCACCAGGCCTCATAGAAATATCCCATGACCCAGCGGCCCTTGATCTGTTCTTTCTGACCTCATCC
>NW_007061886.1:0-1548 GCF_000164805.1 Carlito syrichta | reverse complement strand
CCTCAGTATTTCACTTTTCTTGACCACGTAGAGTTGTTGAGAGGTTGAAATGAGGCTATGTAAATAGTTATACTTGTTTATTATTAAATACGAATGTCCATGTTTTTTGTTCTCTGTACACATGCACATAATCCTTTTATGGAAAGGAGAAGCATATGAGCATTTCTTGCTCTTTTGGCATCCATATTGTTTTTCTGGCTATCTGCCAGGGTGTGTTTATTATGCACACGTTTTCTGTGTGCCCATAAGTGTTTTTGTACATCACTGCTTTTAGCCTATGACAAATATGTAAACTCCTGTGACCTCTGTAGCAGAGACAGTCCTGGGTGTCTTAGCTTGATTCCTTTTTGAGGGACCTGATTGGATTCACATAGTTCAGCCCCAAATAAGTAGATTAAAAGTATTTTTAAAATACTTTGGTTCGTCTAAGTAAAATATTAGCCTTTTATAAGGACTGTGTAAATTTAGGTCATCTAAATGTATGAATAAACTGTATCTTTGGGCATTTTAAATTTTATGGTTTTGCACTTAAGTATAAAAGTATCCAGACCCAGGTCCTAGTCACTGACCACCCCTTATTAGTAAATCTATAGTTTTATCAGATTTATTAGAAATTTGCACTGACCATGGAAGACACATTTTATATGTGCAGAATTGGGTTCATCTTATCAGCGATTTACCCAATTATGGGAGTAAAAAAGGAAGCATGTGCATTTTCCTCCTAATTCTGGAATAGCTCCTGGTTCTTGAAATTCTAACATGAAAATACATGTATGCAAATTAATGGACATTCACATGAAGCTTGTAAACATTATTAATCAAGTTGAAAGGTGGCAGTACAACTATGTAAATACAGTAGAGAGGAAAATATATTTTGGATTCTGCATTTTATTTTAATTGCATACAATTAATGATTATAATTGCTAGATTTGTTTCAATGAGTAGGTTGAGCTAACCATGCTAACAAAAGTCATCTGCATATAAATAATGGAGCATTTACAACCCTTTTCTTACTTAGGTCAGATATAACTGCCAGAAACTTGTTTGCCTTGTTAATTTGTTCAGTTATTCAACTTTCAGAGTTTCAGATACATTTACTAATAGGGTTCAATTAGCATTTTTTAAAATAACTTTTTCCTAATAATTGATGATAGCATGGAACAGCTATTCCTCCTGTGCTTAATTGGTGAATTTGCACTGATCTAGTGACCGGAATTAAACTCCTGAAAAATAACTTCGTCAGATTTACTCATTCAGGCTTTGAAGGCTGAGTTGCTATGGCACACAAGATTAACTTTTTTTTTTTTTTAAGTACGTTTAATTTCAGTGAAAACATTGGCACATCTCTTTTGGCATTATGTAGATAAAAATAAAGTGGACCGTTTCCCTTTTTCTTATATTTTTTATGTTTAGCAAGTTGTTTTGGAATTCTTTTAAACATAAATGAAAAGACACAAATGTAACATATTTAAAGAGAATGGAAAAAGTAGTAAAAAGGTTTCATTGAAAGATTATAATTTGTAAAACAACAAATATTTTAGTCATTTG
>NW_007061885.1:0-1213 GCF_000164805.1 Carlito syrichta | reverse complement strand
CTTGTTCATTGCCTCTTCCTATTTAGAAAACACCTCCAAAAACACATACACATGTACACGTGTGCTACATGCATATACATGTATAGTCACATGCCCTCAAGATAAAGAATACTGTAGAATATACATTTGATCTTATCTAAGAGATCAATACTTTTGAGATACAGTCTAAATTCATACATGATCTTTAAAAAATATTTCTTGCCGAACTCGGTGCCTCAGCCTGTTATCCCCGTGCTTTGGAAGGCCGAGGTGAGTGGATTGCCAGAGCGCGCGGGTTCGAGGCCCGCCTGAGAAACTTGGCAAGACCTCATCTCTACAGAAAATAAAAAAAGTACCCGGGCGTGGTAGCGTGTGCCTGTAGTTCCAGCTACTTGGAAGACTGATGTGGAAGGATCGCCGGAGCCCAGCAGGTCGAGGCTGCAGTGGCCGGAAGCAGCCACTGCCCTCCAGTCTGGATGACAGAGTGAGACTCCAACTTAAAAATAAATAAATATAATAAAAAATAAAAAATATTTTTTCAATATAATCAATGAACTATTTACCTACACTTTCACAGAGCAAAATACCTAGAAGAAGTTTAGAAAACACTAAGTATACCATGTAACAAAAATAAATTAATCAAAAAACTCGTTTGTTTTCTTTTTTATATTTTGCTATTTATCAGAAAATGAATATCTAAATGAATGCATACATGTTAAGGTAAATTGCATGCAGAATTATTATTTATAGAGCTTAAAAACATAAGTAGATGTAGGTTCCAGATGAGTGTATATAATTCCATGTTTTCTTTATGAATTTCAATAATACACTACCTACATGTGGTATCTATGGAGAACAAAAATTTAATAAAAATAGATTAATTATAAGCCTCAAATGTAAGAAAGTAATAAACGTGGGGGGAATGAGGTGAATATTTTAAAGAAGTCTTCTATTACTTGTAATAAGTGGTGATTTCATAGATTTTCAATTTTTTGTTGTTGGTACCAAGCTGGAGTGCAGTGGCATGCTCACGACCACTGCAGCCAGCTGGGCTCAGGCGATCCTTCCACCTCAGACTTTTATTAGCTGGAACTACAGCCACGTGCCACCACACCCAGGTCATTTTTTTGATTTATTGTAGAGACGAGGACTTGCCAAGTCGCCCAGACTGGTCTGGAACATGTGAGCTCAGGCAATTCTCTCACCCCAGCCTCCCAAAATGCTGGGATTATAA
>NW_007061884.1:0-1193 GCF_000164805.1 Carlito syrichta | reverse complement strand
TCAATGACAAAATCAAAACAGGGATCAAAAGATACTTGGAAACAAATGAAAATGAAGAAACATCTTACCAAAATCTCTGGGATGCCCTGAAAGCTGTAGTAAGAGGGGAATTTATATCCCTACAAACACACATGAAGAAAATGGAAGGAACAGAAATTCACAACCTAACAAGCCACCTAAAGAAGCTGGAAAAGCAAGACCACAAAAACCCTAATTTCAGCAGAAGAATCCAGATCACCAAAATAAAAGCCCAAATCCAGGACATAGAAGACAAAAAGATAATACAAAAAATCAATGAAACAAAAAGCTGGTTTTTCGAAAGGGTAAACAAGATTGATGGTTCCCTAGCTAGACTGACGAAGAAAAAACGAGAAAAAAACCAAATAAGCATAATCAGAAACACAAAAGATGAAGTCTCATCTGACCCTGAAGAAATACAAAAGATCATTAGAGACTACTACGTACACTTGTATGGAAACAAACTTGAAAACCATAAGGAAATGGAGGACTTTCTGACATCACACAACCTACCTAGGTTGGAACAAGAAGAAATTGAGACCCTAACTAGACCAATAACAATCAAGGAAATCGACTATGTAATAAGAAAACTTCCTACAAAAAAAGCCCTGGTCCAGATGGCTTTCCAGCAGAATTCTACAAGACATTCAAGGAGGAGTTGATACCAATGCTACTGAAGGTATTCCGGGCGACTGAAAAAGATGGAACTCTCCCCAAATCATTTTACGAAGCCAACATCACATCGATACCCAAGCCAGGTAAAGATCCAACAAAGAAAGAGAACTACAGGCCAATATCTTTGATGAACATAGATGCTAAAATTCTCAACAAAATCCTAGCAAACCGGATTCAGCAATACATCTCAAAAATCATCCATCATGACCAAGTAGGCTTCATTCCTGGCATGCAAGTCTGGTTCAACATTCGTAAAGCCTTAAATGTAATTAAACACATTAACAGACGTCAAAACAAAAACCACATGATCATATCATAAGATGCAGAAAAAGCTTTTGATAAAATCCAGCACTGCTTCTTGATAAAAACCCTTGAACATCTAGGCATACAGGGAACATACCTCAAAATAGTAAAAGCCATCTACGAGAAACCCACAGCCAGCATACTCCTAAATGGACAAAATTGAACCAATTCCCCTGAAAACTGGAACTAGACAAGGA
>NW_007061883.1:0-701 GCF_000164805.1 Carlito syrichta | reverse complement strand
CATTGTGAAGATGTCCATCTTACCTAAGGCAATCTACAAATTCAATGCAATACCCATTAAATTACCAACAACATTCTTCTCAGACCTAGAAAAAACAACACAGGAATTCATATGGAAACACAAACATCCAAGAATAGCCAGAACAATCCTCAGTAAAAAAAACAAAGCAGGTGGTATCACAATACCAGACTTCAAACTTTACTATAAAGCTACAATCATCAAATCAGCTTGGTATTGGTACAGGAACAGGTATATAGATCAATGGAACAGAATTGAGATTCCAGAAGCAAAACCTCAATTCCTCAACCAACTCATCTTCGACACAGCCCCCACCACCTACCAGTGGGGAGAAGAGAACCTATTCAGTAAATGGTGCTGGGAAAACTGGTTGACCACATGCAGAAGATTGAAACAGGACCCTTATCTATCCCCATGCACAAAGGTTAACTCCAAATGGATCAGAGACCTAAATGTAAAACCTCAAACCATAAGAACCTTAGAAAAGGAAGGAAATACTCTCATGGAAATCGGAACTGGCATCCAATTCCTGTACAAAACCCGAAACCCACAGGATTTAAGAGAGAAGATAGACAAATGGGACCTTATTAAACTGACAAGCTTCTGCAAAGCCAAAGAAACCATCAAGAGAGCAGGAAGACAGCCTACAGACTGGGAAAAAGTCTTTGCCAACTCTAGGTTTG
>NW_007061882.1:1608-2343 GCF_000164805.1 Carlito syrichta | reverse complement strand
CTCTAGGCTTGCCTCCATTTAGAATCATTCCTATTGCATCTAAACCCACTTATTTAAGGTAAAACTGGTTCATGGTGCCCCCTTGAATCTGAATGTGTCCCTGAAGGGAAAAGATGGCATTATCTTAAAGGAATGATTGTAGAAAGTTGGGACACAGTATAAGAAAAATCAAGAGACAGTGAGGCAAACCAGTGTTGATAACACCAGGAAGTTGTTACCATCCTTAGAGTTGAAAGACCAAGAAGAGTAAAAATGGTACTGCAATGATGTGGGCAGTGATTGTAAGTGAACGCAGCCTGGCAGACACCAGGACCTTGGATAGAAGAACATAGCCATTCATCCTTGCAAAGGATAAGCCAGGGTCATCAGTATTTCAACTCCTCTTCTTTTCCATTCGCTGAACTCAAGTCGCTGCCTCATATTGATGAAACCATCCAGAAACCAGAGGATTGGGGAACTCCATGAAGGAAACTCATAGAGGTCAGTCTATTGGACCACAGAATTGAGGGAGAAGAGTAGATGGATCTGAAGGCCTAATGGAGAATACCCAACATACCTCTGTATAAAACAAAACAAAATACAGCCCTTTAAACAGTTTTCCATTATTTCAAGAATATAGACTTATCTTCTTTCATACTCTGATCTGTTTTCTTCATACTTCTCTGTTTCATTACTTGATTTTCCTGTGACTGACATTCTAAACTCCATTCACATTAAAATATGATTACATCTTTG
>NW_007061882.1:0-811 GCF_000164805.1 Carlito syrichta | reverse complement strand
ATGATCTATAAAGACTTGCAATGACTTCCAAATCAAGAGAATAATTATCTAGTGCACTGATTACAACATAGAAATATTTGCAAAGTAAATAATCTCCTTTATGTGTGTAAGTAAAATCTTCATAAGTTTCAGTTGTAGCTTCCTTTTGAGAGTATAGAAATCTGATATAATGATATAATAGTCTTAGAATATCAATTTTTAAAATATTACTGTTACCAAAGGGCAGTAGTACTCTTTATGACTAATTAGTAATAATGGCTAATAAAAATTAGTACATACTAAGTACTTATATGCCTGAGAGTGAACCAAACTTGTTATATAAGTTATATTGCTTAATCCTATGAATAAAGCTAGGAAATGTTTTATAATATTATTTGCATTTTTCAAATGAAGGAGTTGAGATTTATTGCATGTGTTAATTGAGTTTTTCCCAGTTACAAGTGAAATAAATTTGACTCAGACTAATTTAAGAAAAAAGGTTCACATAACTGAGAAATCTAAGAATGGACTTTAGTTGTAAGTGGATGTAGAGTCTTAAAGAATGTCATTAAGCTAATTGATTCCTCTCCATCTTTTGTCTTTTGTTTTCTTGGTTTCCTGCTGTAGAGTAGGATTCTATCCAAGTCTTGGACAAGATAAGATGACCAGTAGCACCACAAACATACATCTTCCAAGCTTAGTCACACCAGTCTAAAGACAATCTCAATCTTTTTCCCTCTTTCCTCACCTCCATCTCTCTATTATTATTTTTTTAATGTCAATTTCAGGAAGACTTCACTTTATCATTGCTTGGCTGATATGCCCATTCTTG
>NW_007061881.1:0-773 GCF_000164805.1 Carlito syrichta | reverse complement strand
TCATCTGCATAGAGAGATAACTTGACTTCCTCTTTTCCTATTTGAATACCTCTGATTGCCTCCTCTTCTCTAATTGCTTTAGCCAGGACTTCCAATACTATGTTGAACAAGAGAGGAGAGAGTGAGCATCCTTGTCTAGTTCCAGTTTTCAGGGGAATTGGTTCCAATTTTTGTCCATTTAGGAGTATGCTGGCTGTGGGTTTCTCGTAGATGGCTTTTACTATTTTGAGGTATGTTCCCCGTATGCCTAGATGTTCAAGGGTTTTTATCAAGAAGGGGTGCTGGATTTTATCAAAAGCTTTTTCTGCATCTAGTGATATGATCATGTGGTTTTTGCTTTGACATCTGTTGATGTATTTAATTACATTTATGGTTTTACGAATATTGAACCAGCCTTACATGCCAGGAATGAAGCCTACTTGGTCATGATGGATGATTTTTGAGATGTATTGCTGAATCCGGTTTGCTAGGATCTTGTTGAGAATTTTAGCATCTATGTTCATCAAAGATATTGGCCTGTAGTTCTCTTTCTTTGTTAGATCTTTACCTGGCTTGGGTATCAATGTGATGTTGGCTTTGTAAAATGATTTGGGGAGAGTTCCATCTTTTTCAATTGCCTGTCTGACAAAGGCTTAACATCCTGGATCTACAAGGAACTGAAGCGTACTGAAAAGAAGAAAACAAACAACCCCATTATAAAATGGGCAAAAGACATGAACAGACACTTCACAAAAGAAGACATTCGAGCAGCCAACAAACACATGAAGAAATGG
>NW_007061880.1:0-774 GCF_000164805.1 Carlito syrichta | reverse complement strand
CACTGTCAATACTTTTCTTATAGTATTACGATAGTTGTTCAAGGGTCACTTATGAGTGAGAACCTGTGATACTCAGATCTTTGTTTCTGTGATAGATCACTCAGTATTATAAACTCTAATTCCATTCAGGTTGCTGCGAAGTTCATGATTTTGTTCTTTTTTATGGCTACATAATATTCCATTATATATTATGTTCCACATTTTTTAAATCCAGTTCTCTTTTGATGGACAGCATGGTTGGTTCCATGATCTTGCTATTATGAACAATGCTGTGCTAAACATACATGTCCAGGTATCTATTTTACAGAGTGATTTGAGTACTTCAGGATATATTCCCAGTATGGGGATTGTGGGGTCATATGGAAGTTTGAGTTATTGATAATGGCCATTCTGACTGGAGTTGGGTGATATCTCAGTATAGTTTTACTTTGCATCTCCTTGATAACTAGTGAGGTTGAACATTTCTTCGTGAATCTGTTGGTCACTCATATCTCTTCTTTTGAGAAGTGTGTGTGTATCTTTTGTCCACTTTGTAATGGGGTTGTTTGTTTCTTTTCTTTTCAGCATGTTTGAGTTTCTTGTAGATCCTAGATGTTAGGCCTTTGACAGACATAGAGTTGGAAAATACTTTTTCCCAGTCTGTGGGCTGTCTCCTGCTCTCTTGATTGTTTCTTTGGCTTTGCAGAAGCTTATCAATTTAATGTGGTCCCACTTGTCTATCTTATCTCTTATGGCCCATGCGTTGTGGGATTTGCTCAGGAATTGGATGCCAGG
>NW_007061879.1:0-1048 GCF_000164805.1 Carlito syrichta | reverse complement strand
AATGGAATGCAGAGTAATGGAATGAAATGGAATAGAATGGACATTAACGGATTTGAATGTAATGGCATGGAAAGGAATTGAGAGTAATGGAATGGAATGGAATGGAATGAAGAGTCATGGAATGGAATTGGAATTGAATGGAGAGTAACGGAATGGAATGGAGAGTAACGGAATGGAATGAAAAGGAATGGGATGGTGAATAACGGAATGAAATGGAATGGAAGGGAATGGAATGCAAGGGAATGGAATGGAATGGTGAGTAATGGAATGGATTCGAATGGAATGGAGTGGAGAGTAATGGAATGGAATGGAATGGAGAATAACGGCAAGGAATGGAATGGAATGGAATGGAGAGTAATAGAATGGAATGAAATGGAATGGAGTGAATGGAAAAGAGAATAACAGAATGGAATGGAAATCAATTGAGTGTAAAGGAATGGAGTGGAAGGGAATGGAATAGAATGGAGAGCAGCTGAATGCATTTGAATGAAATGGAGTGGAATGGAAAGAAGAATAACGGAATAGAATGGAGAGTAACGGAATGGAATGGAATGGAATGGAATGGAATGGAATGGAGTGTAATGGAATTTAATGGAATGGAATGGAGCGTAACGGAATGTAATGTAATGGAATGCAATGGAATGGAATGGAGAGTAATGGAAAGCAATGGAATGGAATGGAATGGAATGGATTGGAGTGGAATGGAATTGAGAGTAAAGGTATGGAATGGAATGGAGAGTAACGGAATGGAATGGAATGGAATAGAGAGTAACGGATTGCAATGGATTGGAATGGAATGGAGAGTAACGGAATCGAATGGAATGGAATGGAGAGTAACGGAATGTAATGTAATGGAATGGAATTGAAAGTAACGGAATGGAATAGAATGGATTGGAAAGGAATGGAATGGAATGGTTTGGAATGCAGAGTAACGGAATGGAATGCCGAGTAATGGAATGGAATGGAATGGAATGAAATGGAGAGTAATGGAATGGAATGGAATGGAAGGGAATGGATGTTAATAAAATGGAATGGGATGCAATGGAAT
>NW_007061878.1:0-1063 GCF_000164805.1 Carlito syrichta | reverse complement strand
AATGTTGTAAGAGATAATTGACTCAATATTTGTTGTTTAGAACAGTATCTGGTACATAGCAAATGTTATATAAGTACTTTCTCAGTAAATGAGTAAGAATGAGAGTAGATATTAGGTAGAAAAGTCACAGGCATGAAATACATAATAAAAAGTGAAAATAAAAATATTGCCAATATATAAAACTTGTGTAGTACAAGTAATGAGTTTTATTAATTTCTTGAGTCAAAGAATGTTAAGTAAGTGCTGCCATATCCTGTAAATAACTATGAGCTGTATAAAGATGGATTTTCTTTCTTTCTTCAAGGAAATGAGGATTTCATATCTGCTTCAGTCAATTGCTTCTACATAAATTGTAGGGCCTGGGATTTAAAGCCAAAACAAATTAAAGGCTTGTGCAATTACTGACATATTTGGGACATACCAGAAAAAAGTTCAGAAAAAGATACAGTTCAGAATTAGAAATTTCATATGTGATCTTATTCAATTTTTATGTGTTTGACATTATTACTTATTACTTTTTAAAGATATATAAAATGGGCCGGGTTCCGTGGCTCAGCCTGTAATCCTAGCGCTTTGAGAGGCTGAGGTGAGTGGATTGCCAGAGCCCGCGGGTTCAAGACCCACCCAGGCAACTTGACAAGACCCCGTTTCTACAATAAATCAAAAATTAGCTGGGCGTGGTAGCACATGCCTGTAGTTCCAGTTACTTGGAAGGCTGAGGTGGAAGGATTGCCAGGCCTAGTAGGTCAAGGCTGCGGTGGCTAGGAGCGTGCCACTGCACTCCAGTCTGGGAGACAGAGTGAGACTCCAACTGAAAAAAAAGTATTCCTATAGGCATTTTATATGGAGATGGATATTTAATACAGATAGATTTGGCCTGTTATGGTGGCTCACACATATAATCCCAGAGCTTTGGGAGGCTGGGCAGGAGAATCATTTGAGACTATGAGTTCAAAATCAGGCCTGTACTAGATACCAAGAGCCTATGTATGCATTTTCTACAACAAAGTTAATAGAATTAGCTGGGTGTGTGGTGCATGTCTATAGTTCTAGTTACTCCAGA
>NW_007061877.1:0-618 GCF_000164805.1 Carlito syrichta | reverse complement strand
CCACAGCCTCAATCTGCTGGGCTCCAGCGATCCTTCCGCCTCAGCCTTCCGAGTAGCCAGAATTATAGGTGCGCGCTACCACGCCCGGCTAATTTTTTGATTTATTGTAGAGATGAGGTCTCGCCTGCCCAGGTGGGTCTCGAACCCGCGGGCTCAGGCAACCCACTCACCTCAGCCTCCCAAAGTGAATATTTTAATTATTAAAGGAAAAGCAGAGAGTCCTTTGTCTCCAGGGACCAGGCTGACCTTGACAGGGTGGGACTTCATTGGCTGCTGAGTGAGGAGAAGGCCAGGCTTTGGGAAGGGCTTCCTCTCTATCCCAAGTAGACAGGGTCCTTGGGCCCAATTCCCTTGGCTCTGAGGGGGGCCTTCTGTGCCTAGAAAGAGGGAACAGAAAATAACAGGTCCCTGGGCCCCTGCAGTTATCCTGCAGCATCTTATCTATTGTTCTTGAGACACTAGGTCCAAAGGTATCTGTGCAACGAGATGGTAACCAGCCAACCCTAGGGCTCCATGGCAGCAGGCCCCTCCATTCTCTCTCTTTTTTTTTTTGAATTGGAGTCTCACTCTGTTGCCCAGGCTAGAGTACAGTGGCATGCTCACGGCCACCCCCATTGT
>NW_007061876.1:0-681 GCF_000164805.1 Carlito syrichta | reverse complement strand
TCAGGCGATCTACTCACCTCAGCCTCCCAAAGGTGCGGGATTACAGGCTGAGCCACCGAGCCCAGCCAGAGAATCGATTTTCATCTAAGAGCCCATCACTTGCCCACTCTTAGTGCCTTGGGCTGGGTGAGGCTTCACCCCCGACCCCAGGGCTCCAGCAAGTGGCCCAGGTGAGACCACTCAGAACCTCTATTCTCTGGGCATAGTCACTGGTTCAGAGATGGGCATGTGACCCATAACAGGTCAATCAGAGATGGGCATGTGATGACACTAGGCCAATCAGAGATGGATGTGTGATGTCACCAGTCCAATCAGAGATGGGCATGTGATGACACCAAACTAATCAGAGTCCCTAGGGAATCATGGGAGCCTCTAGAAAAGACACCCTTCCCCGCAGTTCAAATCTGAGAAAGGTGCTACTGCCACACTGTCACCACGGGAAACCTGGTCAAGAGGCTGGCACAAAGGATGGCAGGCGGAGCAAGGAGGAAGATCCAAAGCCCAGAACAGAATGAGATTTAGCACAGCAGGAAAAATCCAGAAGTGAAAAGAAATGGCAGAAGGGGCTAGGTATGGCGGCTCAAGCCTGTAATCCCAGCACTTTGGGAGGCCAAGGTTAGAAGATTGCCTGAGCTCAGGGGTTTGAGTCCAGCCTGGGCAACTTGGTGAGACCTCATCTCC
>NW_007061875.1:0-452 GCF_000164805.1 Carlito syrichta | reverse complement strand
TTCCCAGCTGGCTAGGTAGGTAGCTTGCTTGTTAAGTCAACTGGCTAGCCACCAGGCTAACTAGTGCTAGATATGTCAGATAGATAGCCAACTGGCTAAATTGTTATGTCATCTAGTTGAGTCAGCTGGCTAACCAGCTTGCTAGCTGGTTAAGTCAGCTAATTCATTCAAGTGGCTAGCCAACTGACTAGCTAGATAGCTCGCTAATTTAGTCA
This sequence comes from Carlito syrichta, assembly GCF_000164805.1. Taxonomy (NCBI): domain Eukaryota; kingdom Metazoa; phylum Chordata; class Mammalia; order Primates; family Tarsiidae; genus Carlito; species Carlito syrichta. The sequence continues at coordinate 237 of NW_007061875.1, read as the reverse complement.
GCTGACTAGCCAGCAGGTGACCTGGTTAAGTCATCTAGTTAAGTCAGCTGGCTAGCTACCTGGCTAGTTAGGTAGCTAGCTAATTAAGTCAGCTGGCTATCTGGCTGTCTATCAAGTTAAGTCAGCGTGTTAAATGAGCTGGCTAGACAACTGGTTACCTAGATGCCTAGCTAGTTAAGCCAACTGGTTAGCCAGATGACTATCTAGGTAAGTCTGCTAGTTGTCAGCTAGTTAGTT
>NW_007061874.1:0-579 GCF_000164805.1 Carlito syrichta | reverse complement strand
AGAAAAAAATCCTAAAAGGCAGCAAGAGGAAAAAGGCCAGATCGCTTACCATGGAAAGACCAATCAGAATAGCAGCAGATTTATCTGCAGAAACCCTGCAGGCTAGGAGAGCTTGGAGCCCTATTTTCAAAGTCCTAAAAGATAAACAATTTCAACCAAGAATAACCTACCCAGCCAAGCTAAGCTTCATCAGTGAGGGAGAATTAAAATCTTTCCCAGATATCCAATCCCTAAGAACTTATGCAGCCACAAAACCATCTCTACATGAAACACTTAAGAAAGTACTAAACACAGAAGAAAAGGAAAAAAGAACAACGTTCTTCACAAGAGTACAGGGAAAAGAATAAAATATACACGAACCAGCCCCAAAACCAAAAGAAAAAAAAGAAAAAAACCAAGTGGAAGAGCAACAACTCAATAAGAACTCCATGACAGGGATGAACTCTCACATTTCAATAATTAGTCTGAATGTGAATGGACTAAACACACCACTGAAAAGACATAGAATGACAAAATGGATAAAATATCACCAGGCAACAATATACTGCCTTCAAGAGACCCATCTCACTAGAAAGGACA
>NW_007061873.1:0-570 GCF_000164805.1 Carlito syrichta | reverse complement strand
AGAAACTTAAGGCAGCAAAAGATTTTGGTGCAACAGCAGTTAAAAGCTGGCCTATAATTGTTATAAAGAAAAAATAAAACAAATACTTAGAGTTATGCGTAAGGTGAAAATGCAGATGTATTCTGCTTTAAAATAATAAGAAAACTTGAAAAATATGTTGACAGGTATTTGGAGGATGGTAATTCACAAAGAATTTTTTACATTATAAAATTAAATAGGATTTTATTTTGTGTATTTAAGTTTTTTTTCTCACACAAATTTACCTTATCCACAACTTTATATACAGTATATCAAATGATTAAGGCAGGGAGGAAACTGAGAACAAACAGAATTAAAACACTTTTGTTCCAGCTCCAGGAGGAGTCAACTCTCGAGGACTGAGACCTGACATGCTATGGCGAATGGATGTAACTCACTCTCCCAGTTTTGGTAAATTGTCTTATTTGCATGTGACTGTAGATACATTTTCTCATGTTATTTTAGCTTCAGCAAAAACTGGAAGAAGCCTACAAGGACGTGGTACAACATTTATTCTTTTGCTTTTCACAGCTAGGTATGCCAGAGCAACTG
>NW_007061872.1:0-872 GCF_000164805.1 Carlito syrichta | reverse complement strand
TTAAAATATTCCTATAATTGTAGATATAAAATTGGTCACCTATCTCTCTCATTGACACAAACAGTTGTTGAGAAAATGAGTGAACCATACGAAAAAGTATGGCTGAATGTACTTTCACAAACGCAGAAGAACGAATGTAGCAATGACCTATGCCTGGTGCTTGGTAAAGCATGTTATTTTGGAATTGACTATTCACCAAGTGTGTAATGACACTTAACCTGCTATAGACTATTTACATTCAAGTATCCAAAAGTATAGGTAGAATCTAAGAGTCAGTTCATATTATTGGTTATTTTTACTTGGCTCACAATCAGAGATTGGGTGCATAAACAATAATTTTTTCTTATGTAGTTCCACCATCAATTTACATTTGCCTAATTGGGACAATATCTTTTCCTTAATAACAGAAACTAGGCTTTCTATGAAGTAACTGAATACACTGAAGTAACTGATTTTTTTCCCAGCTCTCTCCAAAACATCTCATTAAGCACTACTTCAAAGAAAAAAATAAATTATGTTTTCGTCTGCTTAATATTAGTATTTCCAAATAGGAAAAAAAAAACATTAGAATGAACATACTTTGAAAATATATTAATTACTTTAGACATAAAGAGTATCCTTGAAAATAAAAGCTGATGTGAACGTGATTCAAATTTAATATATTTAAAATGGAAAGGGAAAATATATTACACATGGATAGAATTATGGAAATGGCGTGGGTAGAATTTTCTCCTAGGGATAACTTTAGCATGTTCTCTAAATCCATTTTTTTATAAAAGAAAAAGTGGAAATAATATGTTTATATTTCCTTAAACCGATGCAGAGTTTATTCTTAGACTAATAAATTAAAGGAAGTATTTTTAAAGAATTGG
>NW_007061871.1:0-381 GCF_000164805.1 Carlito syrichta | reverse complement strand
TACTCAAAAGTGAACAATTTAAAAGTGAATTCAAAAGTAAACAAACATAGTTTAGCAGGAGCTTATGAAATGTGCCTTTTTGTGTGGAAGAGAGAGGCTCAAATGTAGAAGTCACATATCCTCTGTCCTATGAAGTGGGCTATGACTTTGCTAGGAGGATGTGGATAGAATTAAGGGTTACCATTTCAGCCTCTCTTTCATCAGGATCCCTTGCTGTTTGTGGTGATTTTACTCCTTGCCTTTTCTCTTGGTATTGGCACCAGGAACACATCTCCAACCTCTTTTATAACATTTAGTAGTTTTAACAAATCCTCCTTGCTCCTGTGGATACCTTCTTCATCTTGCTATTCAGAGAACTGGAACCATTCAGTGTGACTGTGT
>NW_007061870.1:0-760 GCF_000164805.1 Carlito syrichta | reverse complement strand
GAGGCAGAAAGAGAAAACAGAGGCCACATTGGAACAATACTTTCACGGGATCATTAAAGAAAAATTTCCCTCATGTAATCAGTGATACAAAAATTCAAACACAAGAGAATCAGAGAACCCCCGCAAAGACAACAAATGAGAAGATCAACTCCTAGACACATAATAATTCGCCTTAAATAAAGTAGGCACAAAAGAAAAAATCCTAAAGGCAGCAAGAGAAAAAGGCCAGATCACCCACCATGGAAGACCAATCAGAATAGCAGCAGATTTATCTGCAGAAACCCTGCAGGCTAGGAGAGCTTGGAGCCCTATCTTCAAAGTCCTAAAGGATAAACAATTTCAACCAAGAATAACCTACCCGGCCAAGCTAAGCTTCATCAGTGAGGGAGAATTAAAATCTTTCCCAGATATCCAATCCCTAAGAACTTATGCAGCCACAAAGCCATCTCTACATGAAACACTTAAGAAAGTACTAAACACAGAAGAAAAAGAAAAAAGAACAACGTTCTTCACAAGAGTACAGGGAAAAGAATAAAATATACATGAACCAACCCCAAAAGCAAAAGAAAGACCAAAAAAAGAAAAAGAAAAAGAAAAAAGAAAAAACCAAGTGGAAGAACAATAACTCAATAAGAACTCCATGATAGGGTTGAACTCTCACATTTCAATAATTAATATGAATGTGAATGGACTAAACGCACCACTGAAAAGACATTGAATGACAAAATGGATAAAATATCACCAGGCAACAATATACTGC
>NW_007061869.1:0-791 GCF_000164805.1 Carlito syrichta | reverse complement strand
TCTTGGGCATTAGATGAAAAGTCCCTTAAATTTTTCAGGCCTCATTTTTGTAATATATAAAACAGCAATAAGAGATGCATGGCTGACATCTCATCCAGTTGTTGTGAGGATTAAATGAGGTACTGTACCTGAGAGTTCTTTCTTTTTTTAAGTCGGAGTCTCACTTTGTCACCCAGGCTGAAGTACAGTGACATGTTCACCGTCACCATAAACTCCACCTTCTGTACTCAGGTGATCCTTCTGCCTCAGTCTTCCAAGTAGCTGGAACTATAGGCATATGCCATGACACCTGGCTAATTTTTTAGTTTATTGTAGAGATGAGGTCTTGCCAAGTTGCACAGGCTGGTCTCGAACCCCTGAGCTCAGGCAATCCTCTCACCTCCACTTCCCAAAGTGCTGGGATTACAGGTGTGAGCCACCCTGCCTGGCTTGTACCTGAGAGTTCTTTAAGGAATCTAGCTCACTACACGCTTTGGTGAAACTATGGTACCTCTAGCCTTTTCTTGACTTTAGAGAATCCCTGACCCCTCCCCATTCATGGTACCCATGGTCTGTGGTAGTTGGGTGCACTCATACATTATCACCCACCCTGTGGTGAAGCTGAGATTTGGTGTACACACCAAGTGTAAATTCATTCTTCTTAAAATGTCATTGCAAAAAGGCAAAGGGAAAGCATTCTCTTTTATTGTTAGGTGGTCCTTAAGCATCCTTTGAGAGGTAAAGCAGTCTTTGAAAAAGCAAATTTTATAGATAAAGAAACAGAGAATAAAAACCTTGCCTAATTTGGTAGG
>NW_007061868.1:0-632 GCF_000164805.1 Carlito syrichta | reverse complement strand
CCTCCTGGGGATAGTGGCTGGAGAGGCTCTACAGAGGACTTCTGCCCCGGCTTTCTGTGGGACCCTCGGCTGGGGCCTCCCGAGGAGGGGGTGCCCACAAAGCCCTAGAGTGCAGGTGAAGGCATGAGGTGCTGCTGCTGCACTCCAGAAGCGGTGTAGAGGGCGAGCCTGGCTCAGAGCCGCGTGGACTGGTGACCGGAGGCACAGAGAGATGGATTCTCTCTTTGTCGTGTAAGCAAGATTCCGCATGTTCTTTGGGAACTGAGTCATGGTGCTGTGTGTATGCTGCAGAGGAAACATTGACTTCAAGATCTATGGCCTTTGAGAAATCAAAGAGGGCAAGGCAAGTGACCAAGACTTTAAAAAAAATAATAAATTCTGAGGTCTGTGTTTTCCTCTGCTGGGTCCCTGAGGTGCCCCATTCCGATGCTTCTACCCCAACTTGGGAGTTACTTATGGTGTTGCCTGATGCCCCACACCTTAGAGCCTCTTCTCAGTGGGAACCTATAGTTCAGATGGTTTTCCTCCGTGTTTCTTCTTTGAAGGGCCAGCATGTGACCTTATGTATAGACGTAAAGCTATGCGTTAGTCTTAACACAACTCTGTACCTGGAGCCAGGGCCCATCTGGGGA
>NW_007061867.1:0-783 GCF_000164805.1 Carlito syrichta | reverse complement strand
GTTTCACAGTTACTAAGCAGGGTGCTTTTTTATTTCCAAGTAGTTAGAATGTTGGTTATAATTGGGATGTGGTCAGGAAACATGGTGCTTTTTCAATTTTTCTTTGGGGAATTTACTGTGAGTTTTCTTTGTGCCCTAGTATATGATCAACTGCTTGTGTATACTTTGAAAGGTAGTATGTTCTCTGTAGTGACAAAAAGTTGTAAAATGGATTTATGTTGGCATAAACCTATTACTTATATAATTAAAATACCCTGTAGTCTTTTACTCTGGTCTACTTCATCTACCAAATTGAAGGCGGGGTGGTAAGGTCTTCTTTGACTCTTCTGTTTTCATCTCTTCGGCATTTGTAAGTTTTTGCTTGTAAATTTTAATACTACACATTTGGAACATCAAGGATTTAACTGTCAAACCTTCACCGTGATCTATTCCTCTTGTCAAAATTGAATGCATTGTTTTTCCCTCATCTTCTACTTTGTCTGATATGAATTCTGGCCTGTTGACTTCATTTTTGCTTAATGCATTTTTCCACTTTCAGATTTTAACCTTTCTAAGTCAACTTACTTCAAGACTCTTCCTGGAAAACAGCTTTTAATTGGATTTTGTCTCTTAACCCAACGAAAGTTTGTCTAATTAACTAATTTATTGCCTTGTGTTTGGTCTTGATTTACCCTGTTTTTATTTCTTTGCCTTTTTTATTTCTTCCTCTTTTTTGGTTTTCATTTGCTTTGCAGGGACTGTTTTTCAGTTGACTTTGCACCTAAGACTCTGGCCCAGTGCCTG
>NW_007061866.1:0-447 GCF_000164805.1 Carlito syrichta | reverse complement strand
ATGATAAGAGGTGTTTTCCCATCCCCAGACAGATATTTGCTACTGTTAATCCCATCCCCCTTCCCCCCATAGTTTCCCAGTACTGTCGGTCATTTTCTTATAGTATTACATTGGATGTTCAAGGTCCATTATATGAGTGAGAACATGTGATACTCGGATCTTTGTTTCTGTGAGAGGTCACTCAGTATTATAGACTCTAGTGCTCAACCTCACTAATCATCAGGGAGATGCAAATCAAAACCACACTGAGATACCACCTAACTCCAGTCAGAATGGCAATTATCAACAACTCAAAAAATAACAGCTGCTGGAGAGGGTGTGGTGAAAAGGGAACACTTCTACACTGTTGGTGGGAGTGTAAACTAGTGCAACCTCTGTGGAAAGCAGTGTGGCGATTCCTAAAAACTCTAAAAATTGACCTTCCATATGACCCCGCAATCCCCTACG
>NW_007061865.1:0-778 GCF_000164805.1 Carlito syrichta | reverse complement strand
CTTGCTGGGGGCGTAAAATTCATTGATGTGTAACGCGCTTTACAAATCATGTACCATCACAAGACTTTCAAGTTCCCAGTGAACAACTGCAATTCCATGATATATGAATCACAGGTGCACAATTTCAATACAGATTGTTCAAAATGTTTTCCACAATGTTCAATAAATCATTAATATTATACTCTATGTTCTAAACCCTGATTAAAAAACTTTCCAAGTTAACTCTAAGTTCAATCCAATTTTACTAACTTTTAATATTTTTAACGATTAATATTATCAACTTAACACTATACTATAATCTATAAGTTTACTTAAATGACTTAATTTTTTTACCTTAATTTTATACTATTTATTTTTATAATTCTTATAACCTACTACATTTCTATACGGCCCTATGATTGTATATTAATTACCTATGAACTTATCCTTAACCTAAATTTTTACCACAACTTCTATGAATTTCAAATATCTAAACTATTGTCTTTTATACTTTATTAATTACTTATCTTATAATACCATGTCTAAATTTTAATACAGTTATTATCCTACTATAATCTATTACAAACCTTATCATTAGTACTAATAAGTAAAAAAATTATGAACTTACTCTAAGTTCTATAGAACTTAATTCAATGACATTTTAACCTAAAACCTAAATCTGATTGCCTATTACGTGGAAACTACCTACATCTCAAAACCTGCCATGCCACTTAAAACAATGAACTGCACAGTTGCCATGACGACAGCCAGGGACTGAAGCAAGCTGAAATTTACTGAA
>NW_007061864.1:0-718 GCF_000164805.1 Carlito syrichta | reverse complement strand
GCCCGTTCATATTCATAAAGAGAAACATATGCTAAATTCTTTTAAAATATTTGTTTTATTTAATTTGGTAGTCTAAGAATAAACTCTGTGTTAGTTTAAGGAAATATAAAAAGATGATCTTCACTTTTTCTTTGATAAAAAATAAATTTAGAGAACATGCTAATGTTATCCCCAGGGGAAAATTTTACCCACGCCATTCTACCCAGGTGTAAGGTATTTTTACTTTACATTTCAACTATATTAAATTTGAATTGCATTCACATCAGCTTTTATTTTCAAGAGTACTTTTTCTGTCTAAAGTATTTAATATCTTTTCAAAATTCTAATGTTTTTTCCTCTAGGAAATATTTGTTTTAAGCAATCAGACCACAACATATAATTTGTTATTTTCTATGAAGTAGTGCTTAATAAGAAGTTTTGGAGCCTGCTAAAATAAACCCAAGCATATTCATCTATTTCACAGAAAGGCCAGTTTCTGTTATTAAAGAAAAGAAAATATATTGTCCCACTTAGGCAGATATAAATTGATGGTGAAACAACATAAGAGAATCTAATTTTTATGCGTCCATTCTCTGATTGTGAGGCAAAGAAGAATAATCAATATTATGAACTGACTCCTAGATTTTACCACTACTTTTGGATACATGAATGTAAATAGTTTATAGCAGGTTAAGTTTTGTTAAACACTTGGTGAATAGTCAATCCAAAATAACATGCT
>NW_007061863.1:647565-649414 GCF_000164805.1 Carlito syrichta | reverse complement strand
GGTGGGTCTCGAACCCGCGGGCTCAGGCAATCCACTCACCTTGGCCTCCCAAGGTGTGGGATTACAGGCTGAGCCGCCGAGCCCGGCTTGGCATTCTCAAAACTCGGTGTTTGGGAGGGTCTTAGGTGTGCCCATATGGCTGAAGTCCTCAAGTTCAGCTTCTCCCTCCTCCGAGATCCTGTGGAAGGAGTTCTATGTGGGTTTTCAATAAATCCCAGGAGGTATGGCCCTGAATACCCGGAATGCCACAGGCTGTGACCCATCATTGTAAGCAGGTGCAGAGAGGAAGGCAGGAGCGAACACATACTGAGTGTGGTACAGAGTTTGACGTGATGTGATTGATAGAGGTTTTTAAAGGCTCATTCTTTGGGGAGGTGGGAAACACTGATAATTTCTTGATATGAGCATGGTGGGCGAAGGGCCATGGAAAGTGAATCCCTGGGGAGGACTCCTGGAGTAGAGGGCACCGCTGAAGCTGCAGACCTCTCCCCTCCTCCACCTCTCACACCTGGGTACATTCGAGGATCCTGAGGGGCATGTCTGGTTGAGACAACAGAGCCAGTGGCAGTCAGTAGATATTGACATTGGTCGGTTCTAGTTTATGTCTACTTTGTTGTCCCTATCTCAGGGTTTCCTCTTTGCATAACACTTTGTCATGCAAAGAGGTTATGGGAAGCTCACCACTAGCCCTGCCCAGCAGTGCAGATATAAAATAGGATATAATAGGGGGAAATGTACAAGCAGAGAAGCAGGGCCCAGGCAATCCCGGGGCTCTCATTGCCCCACTACACTGTGGCCAGGGTCCCAGAAGAAAAGGGCCCTGTTTCAGCAGTGTTGAAATGGGGCAGGAACATATTTGCTGGCTTGAATGATAGAAAAAGGAACTTAAAAGTAGGGTGGGCAGAGGGAAGAAACAGCTATGTGACTATGTCACATTGGTAGCTCATCTATAGGAGTGGCATTGGCTGGGCATGGTGGCTCAAGCCTGTAATCCCACACTTTGGGAGGCCAAGGCAAGAGGCAATCCTGATTGCCTGAGCCCACATGTTCCCCTGAGCAACTTGGTGAGACCTCATCTCTACAATAATTCAAAAAATAATCTGGGCATGGTGGCATGTGCCTGTAGTTCCAGCTACTTGGAAGGCTGAGGTGGAAGGATCACCTGAGCCCAGCAGGTCAAGGATGAGGTGGCCATGAGCATGCTACTGCACTCCAGCCTGGTTGAGAGTGAGACTCTGACTCAAAAAAAAAAAAAAAGTGGCCTTGTTAGAAAGGGGGGGTCCCTGGAAGTCAGTGGCTGATAACACCAGCCAGTTCTCCCATTCAGCTGATGCAGACATGCTGAGTTAGTAGTCTGGGGAGATGAAATTGATCTCTAAGGCCATCCAGGTGTGTCTCTCCTCACATGTAAAAAAATATTCTGTGTCAACTAGGATGTTTTTGGCTGTAATTGAGTCTTCCTAACTGAAAGTGACTTGAACCACTGAAGTTTTATACCTGGCTTAACAGGAAGTTAACAGAATGGTATTTGGATTGACTCAGTGACTCAAGTTGTCATCCAGGGCCTGACCATCTCTCCCCTCAGCCACCCTCCTTGACAACCTCTTCCCTGAAGGTTGCAAGACTGCTACTGCAGATCCAAATAGCACAGCATTTACATGACAATATCCAAAATCTAGACAAGAATATCAAGAGAGCTTCCCCATTTGTCTCTTCTCTTTTTTTTCTTTTTGTTTTAAATCAGATAAGGAAATTTTTTTTTTTTTTGAGTCAGAGTCTCACACTGTCGCCCAGACTGGAGTACAGTGGCCACTCCCGGCCACCACAGCCTCGACTTACTGGGCTCCGG
>NW_007061863.1:644291-647300 GCF_000164805.1 Carlito syrichta | reverse complement strand
AGTTGCCCAGGCGGGTCTCAAACCCACGGGCTCAGGCAATCCACTCACCTCAGCCTTCCACCGAGCCCGGCTAGGAAATCATTCTTAAAATCCTGCCTTAAAATCAGCAGACTTACCCCTTTATCTCATTGGTCAGAACTGGGGCATACAGGCGTCATCAACAAACAACAGGGAAGGGGACTATAACTGGGGCCGGCTTGGATCAATCATGATTCATGCTGTCAGCAGGGAAGAAAGAGAATGCCTGTTGTGAAGTGACCAAATGCATCTGTCTTAATATATTTTGTTTGTTTGTTTGTTTTTTCTCTGATTACAAAAGTCATATATGTTCATTATAGAAAATTGGGAAATCCAGAAAAGGATAAAGAAAATAAAATCTTATATGTCAGCCGGGCTCGGTGGCTCAACCTGTAATCCCAGCACTTTGGGAGGCTCAGGTGAGTGGATTGCCTGAGCCCGCAGGTGCGAGTCCCGCCTGGACAACTTGGCGAGACCTCATCTCTACAATAAATCAAAATGAGCCGGGTGTGGTAGCGCGCACCTGTAGTTCCAGCTACTTGGAAGGCTGAGGCGGAAGGATCGCCGGAGCCCAGCGGGTCGAGGCTGCGGTGGCCGGGTGCTGCCGCTGCACTCCAGTCTGGGTGGCAGAGTGAGACTCCAACTCAAAAAAAAAAAAAATCTTATATGCCACCACCCAGATCCAACCATTTTCTTTTCTTTTTCTTTTTTTTTTAACCTCTGAACTTTTTATTGACCTCCTGCTTCCCCAAACACAGAGGCGGGTACCCTGCTCCCACTGCCTCGCGTCTCAGAAGTCTGGTGTCATTGGTCTCAGACACGACTTTGCCATCCACTATCCTGAGGGTGGTGGTTTTTTGGATAGTCTGAATGGAGCTGCTGTTGTCGAGGGCATCACCGAGACTGAAGTCCTCCCCATCCTCCAGTAGGCGGCGGTAGGTGGCAATCTCAACCTCCAGTTTGACCTTGAAGTTCAGCAGGGCCTCATACTCCTGGGGCCTGGTGCTGGCCCTCTGCCTGGGTCTGTGACAGCTTGGACTTCAGGTGCAGCAGGGCCCTGTTGAGCTACTCCATCTGCATGGTGTAGTGTGACTCCAACTCCTTCAGCCTGTTTTCCAAGCTGGCTTTCAGATTTCTCATCGAGTCCAAGTTGATCTCCAAGGACTGCACTCACAGTTCCCTAAGTGTCATCTCAGCTGCTCTGATCTCGGTAGACTGCGTGGTGACCACTGTGGGGCTCGCCTTGATCTGCTGTGACCAATACTTGTCCAACTCCTCTCAGTTCTTCTGAGCCAGCTCATCATAATGAACCTGGGTGTCCACCATGATCTTGCTGAGGTCCTGAGATTTGGGGGCATCTACCTCCACAGTCAACCCAGGCAATCTGGGCCTGTAGGTCTTTCACTTCCTCCTCATGAATCTTCTTCATGAAGAGCAGCTTGTCCTTGAGAGCCTCGATCTCTGTTTCTAGCTGCAGCCGGGGTACATTGGCGTCATCAATGACCTTGTGGAGACCATTGATTTCGCTCTCTACATACTGGCACATGGCCAACTCTGTCACATACTTGACTCTAAAGTCATCAGCAGTAAGCCAGGTATTGTCGATCTGCAGAACAATGAGGGCATTATCCACATAGGTTGCAAAGATCTGGGCCCCCAGGCCCTTAATGGTCTTGAAGTAATGCCCCCAGTCTCTGATCTGGGGTCCCTTCTTCTCCAGGTGTTCCAGAATTCTGCTCTCCAGCCTCCAATTCTTGGTCTTCAGTTTCCTCACCCTGTCCTCGTGGGAGACCAGGTAGTCGTTCGGCTCTTGCATGGCCTCCTTCTCGCTCTGGATGCCCCCCAGGTACCCCAAAATCCCCGTGATCGGGCCCTCAGACCCCCACCTGTCCCAGAAGCTGGTAAAGTGGGACACAGAGACCCAGAGCCCGAGCCCCTGGTGCCTGCATAGATGCTGGCCGTGCTTATGATGGATGGGACGCTGGGCAGCTGGATGGAGCCCAGGGACCAGTAGTTGGTGGAGCAAGTGGTGAAGTTCATGGTGACCATGGAGGAGAGCGAGATGACAGGGCTCATGTTCTCCCACCCATTTTCTTATCCCCCTTGCACTGGTTCTATCCATCTTTGCACCCCAACCCTCCCATCCTCATTCTGCACTAGCCCTTGAAATCTTCCTCCCCTTTCTCAAACCACCTTCCATTCAGCACATGGCCCCAAACTTCTCCCTCATTCTTTTTTTAACTATGAAAAAATTCATAAATGACAGAGTAAATATACTGGAAAGGCTGAAATGGGAGGAGGATTTCTTGAGCCCAGAAATTCGAGGCTGCAGTGAGCTATGATCTTATCACTGCACTTTAGCCTAGGCTAAAACGGAGCGAGACCCCATCCCTTGATAGATAGATAGATAGACAGACAGACAGATGATAGATAAATAACAACATATGTATAATGTATGTGCACAGTTTGAAGAATAATGATGTAACAAACACTCGTAAACTCCCTACTCAGCTTGAAAAGCTACTTTGAAGCCCCATGTGCCCTCCCCCTTTGCATCTCCTCCTTTCCCTTCCTGAATTTCCCGTTGTTTATTGTAATAGTCAGTTACCACAAAAATGCCATGAATTGCCTCAAAACTCAATGAGTGTTCATCTCATGCCTGTGGTCTGCAGGTTGACTGCTTTGCAGTTCACCTAGGAGGGGTTTGCCGGGTGGTTCTGCTTTGGGTAGTGGGTGGGCTGGTTGAGCTCCAGGCTGCAGATTGGATCCAGGTCTGCTCCACATGTTTCTCATCCCTCTTGGATCAGGGTCTACTGAGGGCGTATTCCTCCCATGGCGACTCACTGAGGTGTGGCAGCCAAGTTAAACAGCACAAGAACGTTGAAGTCCGCTGCTCATATCATGTCTACTAACAGTCCACTGTCCAACGCAAGTCATGCGTCAAGACTGGCTGGAAGCCGGGCTCGGTGGCTCCGCCTGTAATCCCACTGG
>NW_007061863.1:643382-644271 GCF_000164805.1 Carlito syrichta | reverse complement strand
TGGGAGGCTGAGTGAGTGGATTGCCTGAGCCCGTGGGTTCGAGACCCGCCTGGGCAACTTGGTGAGACCTTATCTCTACAATAAATCAAAAACTTAGCCGGGTGTGGTAGCACGTGCCTGTAGTTCCGGCTATTTGGAAGGCTGAGAGGGAAGGATTGCCGGAGTCCAGCAGGTTGAGGCTGCGGTGGCCAGGAGCGGCCACTGCACTCCAGTCTGGGCAATGGAGTGAGACCCCAACTCAAAAAAAAAAAGACTGGCTGGAAGTTGGAGAACCAGGAATTTATTGGAAGGGCGCTGGGTGATTCACAGAATTGATGAGGACATTGGAGAACCAGGCTCAGGAGGTGGACAGGACGCAAATCAATGGTTGCTTGGGGCTGGAATGGAAGGGGATTCCCTGTAAAGGATCATGATGAAACTTGGGATAATAGAAATATTTTGCATCTTGATTATGATGGTGTCAAAACTCAACAAACTATGCTTTTTAACGATGCAGATTATTATATGTAAATTGTTATAAAGTTGATACAGAAAAGAAGATCTGGCCAGGCACAGTGGCTCATGCCTGTAATCTCAGCACTTTGAGAGGCCAAGGTGAGAGGATTGCCTGAGCCAATAGGTTTGAGACCAGCCTAGGAAAACTGATGAGACCTCATCTCTACAATAAATCAAGAAATTAGCCAGGCATGGTGGTGTGTGCCTGTAGTTCCAGTTACTTGGCTGAGGTGGGAAGATCGCCTGAACCCAATAAGTCGAGGTTGTGGTAGCCATGAGCATGCCACTGCACTCCAGCTTAGGCAACAGAATGAGACTCCAACTCACAAAAAAAAAAAAAGAGAATCTGCTTCATTTAATACATTTTTTTTTTTTGAGTTGGAGTCTTACTCTG
>NW_007061863.1:642378-643204 GCF_000164805.1 Carlito syrichta | reverse complement strand
TCCATTCACTCACCTCAGCCTCCCAAAGGCGCAGGATTACAGGCTGAGCCACCGAACCCGGCTTAATACATATTTTTATAAGCCTGCAGTGGATAGTGGTTGAGGTAGCAACTGTGGGTTCTCCCCAATCCAGATTTGTCTGATCTAGGCTTATGTTTCTAGTTCCAAACCAGGTTCTCCAGGCCTGTTGTTGATTCTGTGAATTCCCCAATAGCCTTTTTTAAAATAACAGTTTTATTGAGATATAAGTCATATATTATATACTTCATCCATTTAAAGCATGGATCCCTAAACCCTGGGCCACGGACCAGTGTGTGGCTTGTTAAGGAACCAGGCCGCACAGCAGGAGGTGAGCAGTGGGCAAGTGAGTGAAGCTTCATCTGTATTTATAGCTGCTCCCCATCACTCACATTACTGCCTAAACTCCGTGGCATTAGATTATCAGAGAAGCATGAACCCTATTGTGAACTGCACATGCGAGGGATCTAGATTGCATGTTCCTTATGAGAATCTAATGCCTGATGATCTGGGGCGGAGCTGAGGTGGTGATGCTAGCACTGGGGAGTGGCTGCAAATACAGATTAACATTAGCAGTGAGGTTGAACTGCATATGCCACTCCCCCAACCTTCCCACCCCATCCTTGTCCATGGAAAAATTGTCTTCCACGAAACCGGTCTCTGATGCCAAAGAGGTTGGGGATTACTGATTCAAAGGGTACAGTTCAATGCTTTTTAGTATAGGCAAAGAGTTGTGCAAACATCACCACAATGATTTTTTTTTTTTTTTTTTGAGTTGGAGTCTCACTCGGTCACCCAGACTGGAGTG
>NW_007061863.1:639645-642256 GCF_000164805.1 Carlito syrichta | reverse complement strand
CTCCCAAAGGCGCGGGATTACAGGCTGAGCCACCGAGCCCGGCTGATTTTTTTTTTTTAAGTCAGGGTCTCATTCTATCACCCAGGCTGGAGTGCTGTGGCAGGTCATGGCTATTGCAGCCTTGACCTACTGGGCTGAGGCAATCCATCCACCTCAGCCTTCCAAGTAGCTGAGACTACAGGCACATGCCACCACACCTGGCTAATTTTTTGATTTATCATAGAGATGCAGTCCCACCAAGTTTCCCAGACTGGTCTCGAACCCCTGGACTCAGGCAATCCTCTCACCTCCACCTCCCAAAGTGCTGGGATTACAGGTGTGAGCTACCACACTGGCCCATAATCAATTTTAGAACATTGCTCTGCCCCCTGAAGAAAGCCTCTACCCTTCAGCAGCCACTCCCCATCCCCCTAGACTCCTGCATTGATTTCCTTGGGCTGCCCTGCAAAGTGCCACAAATTGGGAAGCTTAAAACAACAGAAATGCATTCTTTTGCTTTTGGAGGTTAGGAGTTCAAACTCGAGGTATCAGCAGACTCTCCCCGCAGGCTCTGTGGAGGAACCTATTCCATGACTTTCTCTCAGCTTCTTGTGTTGCTGGCAGTGCTTGGTGTTCCTTAATTTGTAGACACATTGCTCTGATCTCAATTCCCGTGGTCACGTGACATTGTCCTGGCTTTGTGTGCTTTCACATGGTGTTCTTCTCTGTGAGCCACTCTATGTCTCTTCTTATGAGAACAGAAGTCATTAGATTAAGGACTCACCCTGTTCTAGTATGACCTCATCTCAATTTACATCTTAATATCTTCAAAGACCCCATTTTCAAATAAACTCACGTTCACAGATATGGGGAGGGTAGAGGCACAAACCTATAATACCTCCTCACCCCTAGGCAACTGCTAATTTACGTTCTATATTTGTGAATTTACCTACTCTGGACATTTCATATACATGGGCTTATATAATATATGATCCTTTGTGACTTTTACATAGTTTGATGTTTTCAAGGTTCATGCATGTTGTAACATGGTCAGTACTTCATTCCTTTTAACTGCTGAATAATATTTCATTGTATAGATATATCACATTGTGTTCTCGGCCACCACAGACTCAACCTGCTGGGCTCCAGTAATCCTTCCGCCTCAGCCTTCCGAGTAGCCAGAATTACAGTCATGCACTACCACCCCCGGCTAACTTTTTTATTTATTGTAGAGATGAGGTCTCGCTGCCCAGGCGGGTCTTGAATCCACGGGCTCAGGCAATCCACTCTCCTTAGCCTCCCAAAGGCACGGGATTACAGGCTGAGCCACTGAGCCCGGCTTTTTTTTTTTTGAGTTAGAGTCTCACTCCATTGCCCAAGCTGGAATGCAGTGGCATGCTCATGGTCATCTCAGTGTCAACCTGCTGGGCTCCAATGATCCTTCTGCCTCAGCCTTCCAAGTAGCTGGAACTGCAGGCCCGCACTACCACGCCTGATTAATTTTTGATTTATTGTAGAGACAAGGTCTCACTAAGTTGCTCGGGCTGGTCTTGAACCCGTGGTCTCAGACAATCCACTTGCCTCGGCCTCCCAAAGTGCAAGGATTACAGACTGAACCACCAAGCCTGGCCGATTCATTAATTAATTGGTAGACATTTGAGTTGTTTTCACTTTTGGCTATTATAAATAGTGCTGCTGTGAACTTTCATGTACAAGGTTTTATGTGGATATGAGTTTTAATTTCTTTTGAGGCTATATACCTAGAAGTGAAATTTCTTAGTCATATGGTAGTTCTATGTTTAACTTTATGAGAAATTGCCAGACTGTTTTCCAAAGAGCTACACCATTTTACATTCCCAACAGCAATGTAGGAGGGATTCCATTTTTGCAGATCTTCACCAACTTTTATTACCTTTTCTGTTGCTTGTCATCTGGCCTGCCCCATGCCTTGTTCTGTTCCTCCAAGGAACTCATCATCTAGAGAAAGCCGACATGGACATCCTTGGTGGTTGCTCGGTGTGACCAGTGCTATAGCAGAGGAAAACGAAGAGGATCTCTATTCCTGGGAACAGGAGGCATCTTAGTGATGGAGGTAGCTGAGGTACATCCTGGAGGATAAGTGGGAGGTAGCCAGGTGAAGGGGCAGAGGGTGTGATGGTCAGAGGTATGATTTTGTGTCAGTAATGATCTAGGCTCAGCTGCTATAACAATGATCCCATGTGACCTAAACAGACAGAATTTCTTTAATACTTCAAGGGCAAACAGTTTAGGTGAGAGTTTTTTTATTTTTAGTTTTTGAGTTGGAGTCTCACTCTGTCGCCCAGGCTGGAGTGCAGTGGCACATTCCCGGCTACCGCAGCCTCGAACTGCCGGGCTCTGGCAATCTTCCGCCTCAGCCTTCCAAGTAGCCAGAACTACAGGGGCGTGCTACCACGCACAGCTAATTTTTGGTTTATTGTAGAGATGAGGTCCCGCCAAGTTGCCCGGGTGGGTCTCGAACCCATGGGCTCAGGCAATCCACTCACCTCGGCCTCCTAAAGCACTGGGATTACAGGCTGAGCCACCGAGCCCGGCCTAGACAGTATTTTTTTTTTTTTTTTTTTTTTACAATTTTTTTTTTTTTAATTTTGAG
>NW_007061863.1:632621-639348 GCF_000164805.1 Carlito syrichta | reverse complement strand
ACAATAAATAAATAAATAAATAAATTAGGCAGGTGTGGTAGTACCTGCCTGTGGTTCCAGTTCCTTGGAAGGCTGAGGCAAAGAGATCACCTGAGCCCAGCAGGTTGAGGTCATGGTGGCCATGAGTGTGCCACTGCACTCCAACCTGGGCGACAGAGTGAGACTCCAACTCAAAAAAAAAAAAGGGTTGAGATGTTGTCTTGCTATACTACCCAGCCTGGAGTGCAGTGGCTATTCACAGGCGTGATCATGGCTCACTGCAGCCTCGAACTCCTGGACTCAAGGGTTCCTCCTGCTTTAGCCTTCCAAGTAACTGGGACTACAGGTGCATGCCAGTTTATCCAGATAAGAATATTATCTATTTCTGCATTAGAAATTATCCCAAGGCTTAGTGGCTTAACACAATGGCCATTGTTTGTCTTACATAGTTTTTGGGTCACAGATTTGGAAGTGGCTTAAGTAGGTGGTTGTGGCTCAAGGTTGTAGTCAAGACATCAGCCAGGACTGTGATCAACTGAAGTCTTGACAGGAAGTTTGGCTGTCGGCAGGAGGTCTCAGTTCCTCATCATGTGCATCTGTTTTCATGAAGTGGCAGCTGGCTTCCCCAAGTATGAGTGATAAAAGAGACAGTGAGCAGAAGTCACAATACTTCTTTAAAAAAAATAAAAAAATAAACAAACAAGTTCTGCCAAGTCTTTTTAAAGACCAATTTTGCATAGTTACTTTACACCAGTCTGCTCTGGCATGCTTCTAGTGATATCAGAATCACCTAGATCAGTGATAGTCAGTGTGCATACTCTGTAGTATTTTTCACATACTGTACCCAACTCAATATTATTGCCACTGTAGTGATGGACACCGGTTTTGGCCAACATAGCATAGAACTCTGTTTCAGATTTCCTCAAAGCTGGGTAGTTGTTGGTGAGGATGACCAATTTCACTTTGACTTGTCGGACCATCTTCAGAGTCTGCTTGTTCCCCAGCACATACTTTCCACTTTTCATAATGAGTTGGAGCCCTGAGGTGATAGATTCCAGCGAGTTCTTCATCTTCTTTGTAGCCACCATCTTCCTGCCTTAGTTGCAGGACGGCCTCCAACCAAGAGCAGCTGCCAAGATGACTAGGTAGCGAGAAAGCCACAATACTTCTTTTTTTTTGAGTTGGAGTCTCACTCTGTTGCCCAGACTGGAGTGCAGTGGCCGTTCACGGCCACCGCAGCCTCGACCTGCTGGGCTCCGGCGATCCTTCCGCCTCAGCCTTCTGAGTAGCCGGAATTACAGGCGCACGCGACCACGCCCGGCTAATTTTTTTATTTATTGTAGAGATGAGGTCTCGTCTGCCAGGCGGGTCTCGAACCCTCGGGTTCAGGCAATCCACTCACCTCAGCCTCCCAAAGGTGCGGGATTACAGGCTGAGCCACCGAGCCTGACTGCCACAATATTTCTTATGATCTAGTTTGAGAAACTACAGTCTGTAAGTAGTGTGAACAGCAAGAAGTAAAAATTACTAGAGACCAGGTGCAGTGGCTCATGCATAGCTATAATCCCAGTACTTGGGAGGCTGAGGTGAGAGGATTGCCTGAGTCCAGGGGTTTGAGACCAGCCTGGGCGACTTGGCAAGACCTCATGTCTACAATAAATCCAAAAAAAATTAGCTGGGCATGGTGGCGCATGTTTGTAGTTCCAGTTACTTGTAAGGCTGAGGCAGAAGGATAGCCTGGGCCCAGCAGATCAAGGCTGCTGGGGCTATGAGCGTACTACTACACTCCAGTCTGGGTGACAGAGTGAGACTCCAACTCAAAAAACAAATTATTAGAGAACATTTTGGAGGCTGGCTAACATAATCTGCCTTTTTGACCCCAATGATTTATATCTTTCCTACATACAAAGCACTCTCACCCTTCTCCAAGGCCCTCAAAAGTCTCATCCCATTGTATCAGGGTGCCCAACCTTTTGTCTTCCCTGGGCCACATTGAGTAAAAAGTAATTGTCTTGGGCCACACATAAATTATATAATATTGCGGGGCATAGTGGATCATGCCTGTAATCCCAGCACTTTGGGAGGACGAGGTAAGAGGATTGCCTGAGTCCAGGAATTCGAGACCAGCCTGGGCAATATAGCAAGACCTCAACTCTACAATAAAATTAAAAAAACTATCTGGGTGTGGTGGTGCAGGTCTGTAGTTCCATCTACTTGGAAGGCCGAGGCAAAAGGATTGCCTGAGCTCAGCAGGTTGAGGCTGCAGTAGCCATAATCATGCCACTGCACTCTAGCCTGGGCGAGAGTAAGCCTCTAAGTTAAAAAAAAAAAAAAAAGGTATGTAATATACTTAGTGTATATACATAAAATGTTTCTTTTATTATTTCATATTTTTATTATAAAGTTTGGAAAAATGAGAATAATATAAAACTAATGGGAAATTTGACCTTGTTTTATAAAAAAACCAATCTATCAAAGTCTGGTTCAATGGAAGTGGTCACAATTCCTAGTGAGTTCTCAAGGTACTTCTCAGAAACGTTTGTTCGAATTTTGCTCTTCATGTCTTCAGTCTAATTGAAAACAACTGCTCACAAATTTATGTGCTGCCAAATTAAGAATGATTCTCCGGTCAGGCGCAGTGGCTCATGCCTATAATCCCAGCACTTTGGGAGGCCAAGGTGAGGGGATTGCTTAAGCCTACAGGTTCAAGACCAGCCTGGACATTTTGGTGAGACCTCATCTCTATAATAAATCAAAAACTTAGCCGGGTGTGGTGGTGCATGCCTGTAGTTCCAGCTACTTGAAGGCTGAGGTAGAAGGATCACCTGAGCCCAGCAAGTCGAGGCTGTGGTGGCCATGAGCGTGCCACTTCACTCCAGCCTGGGTGACTGAGTGAGACTCCCACTCAAAAAAACCCAAAAAAAACAGAAAAAAATAAAAGATTCTCCATGGGTCTTGGTTCCGCCCTCTGAGTCATTCTTCCTTTTTTCATGAAAGGTAGCCTGTGTTTGCAGCTGAGTTGTTTTCTCAGACTATTTCCTGTTTGTACAAGTTTAGGAGTCTAAAGTCTCCTTTTAATTTTATATTGTCTCTGACCCTTTCAAATA
This sequence comes from Carlito syrichta, assembly GCF_000164805.1. Taxonomy (NCBI): domain Eukaryota; kingdom Metazoa; phylum Chordata; class Mammalia; order Primates; family Tarsiidae; genus Carlito; species Carlito syrichta. The sequence continues at coordinate 636,262 of NW_007061863.1, read as the reverse complement.
TAGGCATTTGAGTTTGTGACACATGGTTTAGATAAAAAGTCTTTGTATCTGTCTGGTTTCTCTAGAGAAATAGAACCAATAAAGTGTATGTGTGTATTTTTTTTCCCATTCGCTCTAGAAATTGACTTATGTGATTATGGAGGCTGAGAAGTCCCCAGATCTGCAGTCAGCAAGCTGGAGACCTAGGAGTGCTGATACATAGTTCCAGTCTGAGTCTGAGGTCCTGAGAACTAGGAGAGCCGATGTTGTGAGTTCCAGTCTGGAAACCAGTAGGCTCAAGTCCCAATAAGAGCTGGTGCTTCCGTCTGAGCCTGAAGCTGGGCAATGACCAATGTGGCAGCTCAAGCAGTCAGGGAGAAGGGTTTTCCTATTACTTAGCCTCTTTGCTGTATCCAGATCTTCTGTTGATTGGATGAGGCCCACTCACATTAGGGAGGGCAACTGGCTTTACTCAAGTCTACTGATTCAAATGTTAATCTCATCCAGAAACGATCTCACAGAAACACCCAGAATAATGTCTAGCCAAATGTCTGGGCAACCTGTGGCTCAGTCAAGTTGACACATAAATTTAACCATTACAGCCGGGCTCGGTGGCTCAGCCTGTAATCCCGTGCCTTTGGGAGGCTGAGGTGAGTGGATTGCCTGAGCCCGTGGGTTCGAGACTCGCCTGGGCAGCGAGACCTCATCTCTACAATAAATCAAAAAGTCAGCGAGGCGTGGTAGCGCATGCCTGTAATTCCGGCTACTTGGAAGGCTGAGGCGGTCGGATCGCCGGAGCCCAGCAGGTCGAGGCTGTGGTGGCCGTGAGCGGCCACTGCACTCCAGTCTGGGTGACAGAGTGAGACTCCAACTCAAAAAAAACAAACAAAAAAAATTAACCATTACAAGTCCACCCCTTGTCAACTAATTACATATTAAGTCATATCTCAGTCATATCTTTGTTTTCTTTTCTCTCATTCTCTTATCATGTAACAAAAGATGTATTGACTTTACATCATATTTTTTTTTGAGATGGGATCCCACTATAAACATCAACACTCATAAACATCTTCCAAAATCATCCTTAATCTCCAAATAAAGACAATAACAAGGTTATAATTCCACCTAACACAAAACATTTATACTATTTACAACTAAAACACACGAACTAACTCCACAGAAGAGGAGGTAGTCCTTGAGTGATGTTTACTCTTCTCTTTGATATCACATAACTTAAATACTATGATATAAGCCTGGGCGTGGTAGTGTGTGCCTATAGTCTCAGCTACTTGGGAGGCTGAGGTGGAAGGATTACTTGAGGTCAGGAGTTTGAGACCTGCCTGGGCAACATAGCCCTGGAGAATCTTGATCTAGTCCTGCAAGGTACTGACACCTAGCTTGCATTGCAATTAGTCTTCAAAAGGCCATTCCACCATTCTATCAAGCCAGCTGCTTCAGGGTAGTGAAGAAAATGATAAGACCAGTGAATTCCCCGAGCATTGCTGCACTTGTTTGACTGTGAAGTGGGTTCCTCAGTCAGAAGCGATGCTGTGTGGCATGCCATGGTAGTGAATAAGGTATCCTGTAAGTCCATGAATGGTCATCTTGTCAGAAGCAGTACGTGCATGGAAGGCAAATCTGTATCCAGGGTAAGGTTTACTCCAGTAAGAACAAAGACACTGCCCCTTTCGTGATGGTTCAATATAATCAACTTGCCACCAGGTGATGATCAGATCACTCAGGGAAAGGTGCCCTATTGGGGGTTCAGGGTTGGTCTCTGCTGCTGCTAATAATGTCTAGCCAAATGTCAGCAGTGGGCAGTGGCTGTAGGCAGGTGAGTGGAAGTCCATATAGCTGACCTTACACACAGTCTGCATTCCTGCTATGACAATCACATTGTTCATGAGCCCACTGGTTAATAACCAGGTTGCTGGGAAAAGAGACTCACTGGTATCTATAGAATCATCCTACCCACTTGATTATTAACTCTTCCTCTGCTGAGGTCACCCTTTGATGAGCATTCACATGGGACACAAATATCTTCATGTTTTTTGTTCATTCAGAGGGATCTATCTGCATGCCTCTTCCCGAAATTTCCTTATCACCAATTTTCCAATCATGTTTCTTCCAAGTCCCTGACCATCCAGCCAGACCACTGGCTACCGCTCATGAATTGGTATATATTAATAATTGCACATCTGGCTATTTCTTCTTCCAAGCAAAGTAAATAACCAGGTAGACTGCTTGAAGTCCTGACCACTGAGAGAATTTCCTTTCTCCATTGTCCTTCAGGAATGTCTCAGAAAGGGGCTGTAGGGCTGCAGTTGTCCACTTTCAGTTGGTGCCTGCATATTGCCCAGAACCATCGGAGTCTTCTCTTCCTCTATCAATTGGTCATAGGGAACTCCCCATGAGGCTACAAGTGCAGTTTGGGAGAAAGAAGGTAATGTAACAGGAGTGGGGGCCACGGGCATTGGACCACTTCTTTGTGTAACTTATTTGTGTCTTCAAGGCCTGCTCAGGTCTAGTCCAATCTCATATATACCATTTCAGTGTGATGGTGGAGTGTGCTGTACACACTCAACTTGATGGCTTGGTGTGCCAGATAACACCCAGTTCATAATAGACAGCTTGGGTCACATGGCAACTTGATGCCCCATGATTAAGCATTCCATCTCTACTAAGGCCCAGAAGCAGACTGAGAGTTGTTTCTCAAAGGAGGAGGAGTTATTCACAGAGGGTGGCATTGCTTTGCTCCAAAAACCTAAGTGCCTGCACTGTGATTCATCTATAGGGCCTGCCACAGTCTCCAAAGTGCATCTCTATCTGCCACTGATGCTTCAAGTTCCTTGGATGATATGACACAAGTGGCAGTGCAGCTGGCACAGCAACTTGTGCCTGGGTTGCAGAGCCTTCTCTTGTGAGAGCCACTCAAAATTAGCAGCTTTTCAGGTTGCTCTCAGCACATGGGCCAGAGAAACACACCCAAGAGAGAAATATGTTGACTCCAAAAATCAAAAAGACCCACAAGACGTCATATTTTTTTTCTTTAATGGTTGTGAGGGGGCCAGATACAACTTATCCTTAACCTTAGAAGAACTATCTCAGCCGGGATCGGTGGCTCAGCCTGTAATCCCACACCTTTGGGAGGCTGAGGTGAGTGGATTGCCTGAGCCCGCGGGTTCGAGACCCGCCTGGGCAGCGAGACCTCATCTCTACAATAAATCAAAAAATCAGCCAGGGTGGTAGTGCGCACCTGTAATTCCAGCTACTTGGAAGGCTGAGGCGGAAGGATCTCCGGAGCCCAGCAGGTCGAGGCTGCGGTGGCCAGGAGTGGCCACTGCACTCCAGTCTGGGCAACCGAGTGAGACTCCAACTCAAAACAAAAACAAAAACAAAAACAAAAGAAGAACTATCTCAGCCGGGCTCGGTGGCTCAGCCTGTAATCCCATGCCTTTGGAAGGCTGAGGTGAGTGGATTGCCTGAGCCCGTGGGTTCGAGACCGCCTGGGCAACTTGGTGAGACCTCATCTCTACAATAAATCAAAAAAATTAGCCGGGTATGGTATGCATGCCTGTAGTTTCAGCTACTTGGAAGGCTGAGCGGAAGGATTGCCGGAGCCCAGCAGGTCGAGGCTGCGATGACCGGGAGCGGCCACTGCA
>NW_007061863.1:625167-632601 GCF_000164805.1 Carlito syrichta | reverse complement strand
AAAAAAAAAAAAAAAAAAAAAAGAACTCTCTCAACATGCCTCACTCCACTGGATCCCTAGAAATATCACTGAAATAGTAAACAACCTGAAATTTTTTTTGGGGGGGGGTCAGAGTCTCGCTCTGTCACCCAGACTGGAGTGCAGTGGCGTGCTCATAGCCACCGCAGCTTTGACCTGCTGGACTCAGGCAATCCTTCTACCTCAGTTTTCTAAATATCTGGAACTACAGGTGTGTGCCACCACACCTGGCTAATTTTTCTTGATTTATTGTAGAGATGAGATCTCGCCATGTTGCCCAGGCTGGTCTCGAACCCCTGGGCTCAGGCAATCCTCTTGCCTCTGCCTCCCAAAGTGCTGGGATTACAGGTGCAAGTCACCATGCCTGGTCAAGAGAGAACTCTTTCTGCCTGACTTCTTGAGTTGCAACATTGTTCTTCTTCTCCCTTCAGGCTCAGACTAAAACATCTGCTCTTCTATATATATATAGAAGACCCTGATCTGTCACTCAGGCTGGAGTACACAGGAATGATCATGGTTCACTACAGCCTCAACCTCTTGGGCTCAAGCAATCCTCCAGCTTAGCCTCCTGAGTAGCTGGGACTACAGGTGCATGCCACCATGCCCAGCTAATTTTTAAAATTTTTGCAGAGACAAGGTCTCTTTCCATTGCCCAGATTGGTCTTGAACTCCTGCACTCAAGCAATCCTCCTGCTTTGGTCTCCCAAAGTGCTGAGATTGCAGGCATGAGCCATCCAGCCTAAAGAATATGCACATGGAATATTTATTGATATGCTAGGCCATATTGTAAATATCACCAAATTTTAAAGAACAGAAATATATCCTATAGAGTACACTCAATTATCACAGTTGGATTATACTTGTAATCAAAAATGAAAAGAAAACTAGAAAATCCCAAAATATTTGGAAATTGAGCAGTATACTACTAAATAACTCATGGGTCAAACAATAAATCACATAAAATACAAAACTATTTGAGTAAAATGATGATAAAAGCACAATATGTCAAAATTTGTGAGAGGCAGCCAAAGCCATGCTAGAGTGAAATTTATGGCTTTAAATGCATATTTTGGAAAGAAAAAAAATAGCTGAAAATTTATTATCTAAATATCTACTTCAAGTAGTTAAGAAAAATTCAGAAATTAAGTCCAAATAAAGTAAAAGGATGAAAACAATTAAAATGATAGAAGAATTTAATAAAAGCAAACAAAGATATGAACTAGAGAATCAACAGAACCAAAGTTAATTCTCTGATACAACTACTAAAATTGGCCGGGTACAGTGACTCACACTTGTAATCCCAGTACTTTGGGAAGCCAAGGTGGGAGGATTGCTTGAATCCAGGAGTTCGAGACCAGTCTGGGCAACAGAGCTCTTGTCTCTACAAAAAAATTTTAAAATTAGTCAGTGCCGGGTGTCATGGCTCAAGACTATAATCCCAATATTTGGGAGACTGAGGCAAGAGGATTGCCTGAGTCCAGGGGTTCAAGACCACCCTGGGCAACTTGGTGAGACCTTGTCTCTATAATATATCAAAAAATTAGCCGGGTGTAGTAGTGTGCGCCTGTAGTTCCTGCTACTTGGAAGGTTGAGGTGGAAGGACTGCCTGAGCCCAGCAGGTCGAGGCTGCAGTGGCCGGGAGCGTGCCACTGCACTCCAACCTGGGCAACAGAGTGAGATTCCAACTCAAAAAAAAATTAGCCAAGCATTGTAGCATGTACCTGTAGTTCCCACTACTTGGGAGGCTGGAAGAGAAAGATGGCCTGACCCTCAGAGGTCGAGGCTGTGGTGAGCCATGATTGTGCCACTGTACTCCAGCCTGGGTGACCGAGTGATACCACAACTAAAAAAAATAAAGTTAAATTTAAAGAGAAAGAAAGAAGTAAAACTAATTATTTGAGGACTGGAACGTGGACTGATTCCCCTGCCAGGACCTTGCACAGAGCAAACACTTGCTAAATATCTACTGAGTGGACAGATGGTGAGATGGATGGACAAAGGAGTGTTAAGATGTGGGCCCCAAGCAGGGCTTTTACTAGGTGGGCACTACTCACTACCTAATAACAGCAAAAGCTGAAACTTACGGTAGTGAAATTGTACACAGTGAAATTTTTATTGATAAAAATTGATAGAAGAATCAGATAAATCTTTTCAAAACATAAATCAGCAAACACTTGGCCACTGGTCTCCATTTCTGTTTTCTCTCCAGGAGCTTCAGCAGGTCGGGATATTTGGCCCCCTTTTTTGACCCTATGTTTTTGTCTTGTGTTTTTGAATATAGACTTTTTCTTTCTGCTGGAAGGCAGTGGCATGCTCATGGCCACTGCAGCTTTGACCTGCTGGGCTCAGGTGATCCTTCCGCTTCAACCTTCCAAGAAGCTGGAACCACAGGTGCGCACCACCATGCCCAGCTAACTTTTTATTTATTTATTTATTGTAGAGATAAGGTCTCGCCAAGTTGCCCAGGCTGGTCTCGAACCCCTGGACTCAGGCAATCCTCTCACCTCAACCTCTCAAAGTGCTGGGATTACAGGCTTGAGCCACCATACCCAGCTTATGAATATAGACTTTTAGATGGAATTACATCATATTGATTATTTTTCGCTGAGAATATTTACCAGAGCAAGTGTCATCAGGTCAGTTCAAAACTTTTGATTTTTCTACACAACCTGTTAAATCTATTTCCAACGCATCTATTTTCATTTAAATTGAGTGCAATTATATTCATCTGAAAAATAATTTTCCATACACATTTTATAATGATGATTTGTGTAATCAATCAATCTTAAAAATCCATATCATGGTTTAATAATTATATCTCCTGCTATTGTAAGTTATCTTTTGTGGTCATTATTTCTATCTTCTATCAAGTCCACTTTTTCTGGGACAAATTTTGCAGAACTATACTTTGTCAAGAAGATTTATTTGATTTTACATCAAATATTAGTCAATAAGTAATTTCACTGTGTGGAAGTTAGCTGTTTTCTGGGATTTTTTTCCCCTGTAGATTATATAGTGGGTATGAATCCTATACCACAAACTTAGGAGAGTAAGAAATGACATATTATTTTATTCATTTTAAATCAAATTAAGGCCAGTTCAGAACTTACATCCTGGACATCATTTGGGATCCTTCTACCTCATGATTGTGCAAAGCATCTGGGGGTCTTATATAGAGAAAAATATTTGAAGAGGCCTCTCCCATCTTTAGTGGATATCAGTGTATTCCTGTCTACCAATATACTGTTCCTCTTTCACTCCCAAAGAGCAGGCAATATACATGTCCAAACCTAGACCTTCCTAGCTTTGGGAATCTTCTCTCTTTTACTACCTTCTCTCCTCCACCCAGCCCCCGACATAATCCTTTCTTGGCCTTTCCAGATATCAGCCTCCAAGGCTGTCTTGGGCAAGAAGCAAAAAGATTTCTTTTCCCCTAATTGTTCCAGGTTAGGATGGGACTATTCCAAGCATATTTCAAGTTTATGAGAAAACAAGATGCCAGAAGAAAACATGAGAGCTAGAAGGGGTGAATTTGGTTTAGGAGTACGGATTTCTTATCATCTTTGAAATCAGTTTTGACTGACAAAGGGTGATTGTTCACAGTATATAAAGATCCTTCTTAAAATAAATTTAAAAACCAGTACAGTGGTGCTTACTTGTAGTCCCAGTTACTTGGAAGGCTGAAGAGGGAGAACAGTTTGAGCCCCCAAGTTTGAGGCTGCAGTGAGCTATGATTGCGCCACTGCACCCCAGCCTGAGAGACAGAGTAAGACCTCATCTCTAAAACAAAAAGAAAAAAGAATAAAAACCATTTAAACCATAATGAGATTTCACTACATATCTATTAGGACAGGTAAACTTAAAAAGTTGTGAGTGGGGATGTAGAGAAACTGGATCACCATAATTGCTGATGAAAACATAAAATGGTACAGTCACTGTCAAAAATAGTTTGCGAGCTGGGCGCAGTAACTCAGCCTGTAATCCCAGCAATTTGGGAGGCTGAGGTGAGAGGATTGCCTGAGCCTTGGGGGTCAAGACCAGCCTGGGCAACTTGACGAGACCTCGTCTCTATATTAAATCATAAAAACTAGCCGGGCATGGTGGCATGCGTCTGTAGTTCCAGCTACTTGAAAGGCTAAGGTAGAAGGATTGCCTAAGCCCAGCAGGTCTAGCTGCTGTAAGACTCCAACTCAAAAGAAACAAACACAGTTTGACAATTTTTTTTTGTCATAGTCTCAGTCTGTTGCCCAGGCTGGAGTGAAGTGGAATGCTCACGGACACCACAGCCTCAACCTGCTGGGCTCAGGTGATCCTTCCACCTCAGCCTTCCAAGTATCTGGAACTACAGGTGCATGCCACCATACCCAGCTAATTTTGTATTCATTGTAGATACAAGGTCTTTCCATGTTGCCCAGGCCGACCTCGAACCCACGGGATCTCAAAATCCTCTCGCCTCAGCCTCCCAAAGGGCTGGGAGTACAGGTGTGAGCCACAGTGCCTGTCCAACAATTTCTTATAAAACAAAACATGAGGCCAGGTGGGGTGGCTCATGCCTGTAATCCTAATACTTTGGGAGGCTGAGGCAAGAAGATTGCCTGAGCTCAAGGGTTTGAGACCAGCCCGGGCAACTTGGCAAAACCTCATCTCTACAATAAATTTTTAAAAAAATTAGTTGGGTGTGGTGACGCACACCTGTAGTTCCATCTACTTGGAAGGCCTAGGTGGAAGGATCACCTGAGCCCAGCAGGTCAAGGTTTCGGTAGCTGTGAGCATGCCACTGTGCTCTAGCCTGGGAGACAGAGTGGGACTTCAACTCAAAAAAAACCTTAAAACAACAACAAAACCATGCACTTATCATATGGCCCAGCATATGGCCCAGCAACCACACCCTTGGGCATGTATCTTGGAGAAATAAAAACTTATGTTCACACAAAAACCTGAAACTGAACAGGCATAGCACTTTTATTTTTTATTTTTATCTTTATTTTTTTTGAGTTGGAGTCTCACTCTGTCGCCCAGACTGGAGTACAGTGGCCACTCCCGGCCACTACAGCCTCGACCTGCTGGGTTCCGGCGATCCTTCCACCTCAGGCTTCTGAGTAGCCAGAATTACAGGCATGTGCTACCATCCCCGGCTGATTTCTTTTTTTTGAGTTGGAGTCTCACTATGTCGCCCAGATTGGAGTGCAGTGGCCACTCCCGGCCACCGCAGCCTCAACCTGCTGGGCTCTGGCGATCCTTCCGCCTCAGCCTTTCAAGTAGCTGGAATTACAGGCATGCACTACCATGCCCGACTGATTTTTGATTTATTGTAGAGATGAGGTCTCACTGCCCATGTGGGTCTCGAACCCACGGGCTCAGGCAATCCACTCACCTCAGCCTCCCAAAGGCGCAGGATTACAGGCTGAGCCACCGAGCCTGGCTTTTTTTTTTTTTTTTAATTGTAGAGATGAGGTCTTGCCAAGTTGCCCAGGTGGGTCTCGAACCCGCAGGCTCATGCAATCCACTCACCTCAGCCTCCCAAAGCGCGGGATAACAGGCTGAGCCACCGAGCCCAGCTAGCACTTTTATTTTAATCACAACAGCAAAAAACAAAAAACTACCCAAATATCCTAAATAGGCTCTGGTACATCCATGTGATGGAATAATATTCAACAATCAAAAAGAATGAACTTTGTGACTAGCCTGGGCAATGAGAAGACCTCGTTTCTTTTTTTTTCTTTTTTTTAGTAGGAGTCTCACTCTGTCACCCAGGCCAGAGTGAAGTGGCATGCTCACAGTCACCCCAGCGTCAATCTGCTGGTCTCAGGCAATCCTTCCACCTTAGCCTTCCAAGTAGCCAGGACTACAGGCGTGCTACCATGCCCTGTTAATTTTTTTATTTATTGTAGAGATGAGGTCTCACCATATTCCTCAGGCTGATCTTGAACCCTCAGGTTCAGTCAATCCCCTTGCCTCAGCCTCCCAAAGTGCTGGGATTATAGGCTTGAGTCACTGCACGCCCGGCCATTTTTTTTTTTTTTTTTTTATATATATATATTGTAGAGATGAGGTTTTACCAAGTTGCCCAGGCTAGTCAAACCCCTGGGCTCAGGCAATCCTCTAGCCTCAGCCTTTCAAAGTGCTATGATTATAGGTGTGAACCACTGCACTCAGCAAGACCTTGTTTCTACCAAAACAAAAAACAAACAAAAACAGCCAGGCAGGGTGGTGTGTGCCTGTAGTCTCAGCTACTCAGGAGGCTGAGGTGAAGGGATCACCCAAGTCCAGGAGATTGAGGTTGTGATGAGCCATGATTGTGCCACTGCACTTCAGCCTGGGCAGCAGATTGAGATATTAAAAAAAAAAAAAAAAAAAAAAAGGCAAGAGTAAACTATTGATACATAGATACATATAACAATTTGGATGGAGTTCAAAGTCATTATGCTTATTGAAAAAAGTCAGTCTCAAAGTTACATTCTCTAGATGGCAAGACTAGGTGAATGTATTAGTAATTACCAGGGGATAAAGAAGGAGTGACAGCGCAAGGGAGCCTCTTTGTAGTGGTGGAACTGTTGTGTCATGACTGTGATAGTGGTACGTGAATCAATACACAAGGTGAAATTTCAAAGAATTATACATACACACAAATGAATGCATGTAAAAATGGTGAAAACTGAACAAGGGCTGTAGTCTAGTTAACGATATTTTACCAATGTCAGTTTCTTGGTTTGATTTTGTAGTACCATTGTATAAGATGTTATTATTGAGGGAAACAGAGTGAAGGGTGTATGGGATTCCATGTACTATTTTTTGCAGCTTTTGGCAAGTATATTATTTCAGAATAAAAAGTTTAAAAATGAGAGTAGCAATCTTTAGAAAAAATAGACTAGAAATACAAAGAGTTTATAGAGAAAAAAATACAAAGATTTTTTTAAACTTACAAAAAGATGATCAACCTTGCTCATAATAAGAGATATATAAATTAAAACTATACTGAGAAACAATTTCTCACCCACCAAATTAGCAAACACCCAAAGTTTGTCAATATACTCTTTGTATATGAGCATAGGACAGAGTACTGACCACGGCTTTACTAAACGCTGGTGTGGTCATGTGCTCTTTCAGCTATGGCCGTCACCATGTTTCCTGGCTTTGGCCTCCTTTCCTACCTTGGAGAGGTGAATCTCCTCTCTCTCTCTCTAATTTACTTTCTAAATACACTATATTTTCCAATCAAAAAAAAAAAAAGCCGGGCTCAGTGGCTCAGCCTGTAATCCCATGCATTTGGGAGGCTAAGGTGAGTGAATTGCTGGGCCCGCGGGTTCATGACCCGCCTGGGCAACTTGGTGAGACCTCATCTCTACAATAAAATTTAAAAAGTAGCCGGGCGTGGTAGCGCGTGCCTGTAGTTCCAGCTACTCGGAAGGCTGAGGC
>NW_007061863.1:619317-625147 GCF_000164805.1 Carlito syrichta | reverse complement strand
CTGGGGGACAAAGTGAGATTCCAACTCAAAAAAAAAAAAAAAAAAAAAAAGGAGTACTATGCAGCTGTCAAAAAAAAAAAAAACAAAAACAACAAACCCAAACAAACAAACAGGTGATCTCTGGGATTTATTATACAGTATAGTGAAAAAAGAAAGATGGAGAAAACTGTGTGTAGCATGCTACTGTTTGTCTAATAAAGAAGGAGGATACGAATATACTTGTAAATTTGCATATATTTCAAAATTGGTAGTATAAGTCAAAAATGAAGGGAAACAGTTTATCTTTAGGGGAAAGGACATAACATTGTCAGGAGAGGGATAGAAGTTAGCTTTGAATTAAGAATGTACTTTGTCTTATAGACTAGGCTTTGGAACTACATAAATGTTTTATATAGTCATAAGGTAAAATCTTAAAAAGAAAAAATTCCTCCAAATCAAATGCAAAGTGAACAAAACTGTGTATCATGCCAGAAAGGATTTATTTTTAAGTGACCTTAAAATATGTTTTTTTGACCACATATCCCAAGGAAAAGAAATTCAAAGGAGAAAAAGTACTGCATGCTGGGCGTGGTGGCTCACTTCTGTAATCTCAGCACTTTGGGAGGTTGAGACAGGAGGATTGCTTGAGCCCAGGAGTTCAAGACCAGCCTGGACAACATAGTGAGACCTTGTCTCTACAAAAAAATCAACTAGTGCACAACTACCATAGTCCCAGCCACTCAGGAGGCTGAAGCAGGAGGATTGCCTTAGCCCAGGACATTGAGGCTGCAGTGAGCTGTGATCATTCCACAGTATTCCAGCATGGGCAACAGAGTGAGACTCCAACTCAACAAAAAAAAGTACTACAGAAATCCTACATACATACACACATATCTAGTAAGACTATGCATATTGGTAATTATGGTAATATTGTTAGGAATCATGTTTCTCAGTGTATGAGGAAAAAATATATATATATAAAATCAAAGAAGTAGAAATCCTATGAACCTAAAATTGGAACTATCATTATGAATTATGATACATTTTTCTTTTAGGAAAAAAAATGTATTTCCTAACTTCGTCCACTAAAAAGAAAAGCCTGGCCGGGCTCAGTGACTCAGCCTCTAATCCCAGCACTTCGGGAGGCCGAGGTGAGTGGATTGCTTGAGCCCGTGGGTTCAAGACCTGCCTGGGCAACTCAACGAGACCTCACCTCTACAATAAATCAAAAATTAGCCGGGCGTGGTAGCGCGCGCCTGTAGTTCCAACTACTTGGAAGGCTGAGGCGGAAGGATCGCCGGAGCCCAGCAGGTCGAGGCTGCGGTGGCCGGGAGCAGCCACTGCACTCCAGTCTGGGTGACAGAGTGAGACTCCAACTCAAAAAAAAAAAAAAAAAAAAAGCCTAGAAACGATGACTAATCATTAGTTATAAGCTACTCAGACCTAGATGTAATTTCTAAGTGCCATTCCCCATTAAAATGAACCAGAGCTTCTTGGAAAAGTGACTAATTCTACATCCAGGGGAGGAAATACACAATGAGCTTGAAAATTATCTTACCAGGAGTCAAAGAATTTGTCAAAAACCATCGGGGTTGTGTTGGGAGCCAACTTGAAGAAGCTTTCACTAGACATGGATGAAGCTAAGAATAATTATAAGGGATGACAGTATATTCAAGTCAATGAATTCATAATGATTCCACAAGAACAAAAACTTGTCACCTTTGAAGGATGCTATGAACCAATTCATTGTTTTGAAAATCAGCAAATCAAGGAAAAAATCAAGCATGTATTCTAGTCTTTTCTGAACAAACTACATAATTCAGGGTAATTAAATCATTGATGAGGGCCAGCTGCTGTGATTCACACCTATAATCCCAGCACTTTGGGAGGCAGAGGCAGAAAGATCTCTCAAGGCAAGGAGTTCCAGAACAGCCTGGGCAACACAGCAGGACACCATTTCTACAAAAGAAAATAAAATATGTTAAAAATTAGCCAGGCAAAAAAAAAAATCAGCCAGGCATAGTGGTGCGTGTCTGCAGTCCCAACTACTCAGGAGGCTGATGCAGGAGGATTGCCTGAACCCAGGAGATTGAGGCTTCAGTGAACTGTGATTGTGGCATTGCACTCCAGCCTGGGCAACAGAATGAGACCTCGACTCAAAAAAAAATTACAATCACATTATAGAATGAAGACTAAGAAGGGGAAGGGTAGGAAGCGGGGGTGGGGGAGATGAAAAAAATCACCTATCGGGTACAATGTGCACAGGTGGGGGGTGGTGGGTACACTTAAAGCCCAGACTTTTGCCACTAATGTACCCATGTAACCAAAAACCATTTGGATCCCCTAAAGCTATTGAAATAAATTTTAAAAATATGAAAAAATTACCGTCACAGACACAAGCCCCCAATCTTTGTCATCCCTTCAACTAATTGTGAGAGAGATTCTTCACTTAGAGCCTATCTGAAGTCCATGGAGAGAACTCCGGGACTTTGTGACTTATTTGCAAGCATTACATTTTTATGTTCATTAACATTTTCAGAAACTTAGTATTTCCTCCAATTTTGAATATAAGCAACATATCAGTTGAATTAGTAGTACCTCAGTATCTGTGACTTTGTCACCAACAGAAACCACGGATGTTTTCATATCACATTACGGTTGTTGCAAATAACTCAAAATATTATTTGTGTGTATCACTTCTTTAAAATTATGGCAGTTATTAGGCTGGGTGTGATGGTTCATGTCTATAATCCCAGCATTTTGGGAAGTAGAGGCAAGAGGATTGCCTGAGCCCAGAGGTTTGAGACTATCGGGCAACTTGGTGAGTCCTCATCTCTATAATAAATGAAAAAATGGGCATGGTGGTGTGTGTCTGTAGTTTCAGCTACTTGGCAGGCTGAGGCGGAAGAATTGCCTAAGCCCAGTGGGTCAAGGCAATGGTGGCTGTGAACTCACCACTGCACTCCAACCTGGGCATCAGAGTAAGACTCCAACTAAAAAAAATAAAATTATGGCAGTTACTAAACTACCAGTGAGATCTTTTTAGTTAATTTGTTAATAAACATATATACTGATCACATTTAAAAATATTTTGATAATGGTTTCTATATAATTTGTTTCTTTTGTAATCTTATGTATTTTATGTTATGCATGTAAAATAATTATTTTGAGAAAAGGTTCACAGTGTGCCTACAGGGACCATGGCACAAAAAAGGTTGCGAACCCCTGACACAAGTTTTCCTGAGCTCAGGTTGTGTTTCTACTGGGTTCCTTCCTCTGCCCCCACAGGCTCCTCCATTATCTACTGAGCCCCTCTTTGCCCTTCAAGTTACAATTCAGGGGTCTTGACTTCAGGAAATCTTCCCAAAGGAGCTTGGTCTAGAACGGAGTTTGAAGATTAGAATGAAAGCAACCTGTGCTGCTCCCACCGTGTCCCTACTGCCAGCAGCTGCAGCAGCCGTGTTTCCTTGGCAATGCAAGGTGCTTGCTTTGCAGGTGATCCTTGATGCTGGAAGTGAGCAGGGCCAAGTCAAAAGCTGGAGGAGGACTTTCTGAGCCTCCAGGTACCAGAGCCCTGCCTGCCTTGGGGCAAAGGTGTCTGTGGACAGCACAGAGCAGGGGAGAGGACCCATCCCTTTTCTTCTAAATCGGGTGCTTTCCTGGAGTCTGAGGCTGGGTGAAGAGGACATCAACACAGGACAGTGGGGAGTTGGGCCAGGACTGAGGGAGCATGGGGTTCCATAGGGAGTTTTTCTGTTCCCCCTGAACAAAAGATTTCATGAAGCCTTGTCTGTTTTGGCTCACTCACTACTCACAACCCCAAATCTGGCATGGTGTCTGGCAAATGATGGGAACTCAGTTAAAGCTAGATGGATGAATGAATGAATAGATGGAGATCATACCTGTGGGGCTGGGAGGTGAGGGGAGAGACAGGAGGTCCCCTGCAAGGTGACTTTTTAAAATATTCATTAACCTGACAAATATTACTGAGTGATTACTATGTGCTTATCAATGTTCTAGTGCTGGGATACAGAAAAAAAAACAGGAAAAAAAAATATCCTAGCCTCCATGGAGCTTACAGTGGAGACTGTAGGTGGCAACATTGTGCTCATGCCTGACCCTTGGCTTGGGTTATGTGTTCTCTGTGGATTCCTACATGCCCTTATTCTCTTCTACCATGGCACTGATCACACTGGGTGCAACCATCTGTCAGACTATACACCTTTAGACTGTGAGTTCCTGGGAGACAAGGCCATGTTCGAGCTTCTCTTAGCCCAGTGGCACTAGCAAAGAACCTGGTACAAAGTAGGGAGCAGTACCTTATGCTGAATGAGTAATGAATAAATATTCAGTGCGTCCATTCCCTTCCACGAGTCCTTAGACTCCAGATGGAGGAAATTTCAGCTCTTCTGGGAATAAAATCCCCTTTGTTCTTACCCTTTTTCTAGAAGGATTTCCTGCCTTCTCTAGCTGAAATGAAAATTGATAGCTTCCTCGTTCCCTCCCTCCCAACCATCCAAACATTTATCACCCCTCACCCTCCAAAAAAGAGCTCTTTTGCTCTCTGGACAAGGCAAAGTTATGAAACTCCTAGGTCAGGAACTGGGCTTTCCATAAATTAGCTCATTTCATCCTTTGAAGGAAATAATGTTAATGTTAGTCACATCTTATAATCAAGAACACAGAGGTCTAGTAAAAAGACATTATTTTCCCACTGTCATAACCTGTAAGTTACGGCTGGGGTGGGAACCCAGGTCTGGTATCCCCAATATCTTAGCACTTTGTATGACATCAGAGTTCTTCACACTAATTATTATTATTATTATTATTATTATTATTATTTTGAGTTGGAGTCTCACTCGGTCGCCCAGGCTGGAGTATAGTAGCACATTCACAGCCACCCCAGCACAAACCTGCTGGGCTCAGGCGATCCCTCCGCCTCAGCCTTCCAAGTAGCCAGAACTACAGGCACGTGCTACCATGCTAGGCTAATTTTTGATTTATTGTAGAGACGAGGTCTCGCTAAGTTGCCTGGCCTGGTCTTGAACCCATGGGCTCAGGCAATCCACTCGCCTCGGCCTACCAAAGTGTTGGGATTACAGGCTGAGTCACACTAATTATTAATAGAAGTATCAGTCATCTTAGGAGACAAGGTAAGTACTAAGAGTACAGTAAGAGTTAAAAACAGAAAAGGCACAGATTCAAAGACAATGGCTGTTAGCATCAATTTTCCACAGCTGCTGTTAGAAATGACAAATTAAATGAAACTGATAAACATTTATCAAAAGAGACCCTTCTGAATCCATTTTTGGGAATCTGTTAAAATATTTGCAAATGACTTGATTACATGGGTTGCTGACTCTATCGGTGTATTAGCTTCCTACGGCTGCTTCAGCAAATTACCATCAACTGGGTGTCTTAAAACAACAGATGTATATCATCTCACAGTTGTAGAGGCCAGAAGTCTGAAATCAAGGGGTTGACCAGAGGTCTGAAATCAAGGCGTTGGTTCCTTCTGGAAGTTCTGAGGAAGAATCCATTCACTGCCTCTCTCCTAGCTTCTGGTGCCTGCCAGCAAGCCTTGGCATTCTTTGGCTCGGGACTGCCTGACTCTAATCTTTGCCTCCATCTTCACACGGCCTTCTCCTTTGTGTCTCAAAGACACAGATTTTTCTTTTTCGGGGGGGGAGGGTGTTGGAGTCTCACTCTGTCGCCCAGACTGGAGAGCAGTGGCCGCTCCCGGCCACTGCAGCCTCAAACTGCCGGGCTCCGGCGATCCTTCCGCCTCTGTCTTCCGAGTAGCTGGAACTACAGGCGCGTGCTACCACGCCTGGCTAATTTTTGATTTATT
>NW_007061863.1:612572-619297 GCF_000164805.1 Carlito syrichta | reverse complement strand
CGAACCCTCAGGCTCAGGCAATCCACTCACCTCGGCCTCCCAAAGTGCTGGGATTATAGGTTGAGCCACCGAGCTTGGCCAGTAACATCTTTTTAGGGGGAGGGAACACAATTCAACCCACTACAATTGCAAGCATGTGCTACCACGCCCGGCTGATTTTTTGATTTATTGTAGAGCTGAGGTCTCGCTGCCCAGGCCGGTCTCGAACCCGCGGGCTCAGGCAATCCACTCACCTCAGCCTCCCAAAGGCGCAGGATTATAGGCTGAGCCACCGAGCTCGGCAGGTATACTTTTTTAGTGTTGTGAACAACTTTTTTTTTTTGAGGCAAAGTCTCACTCTGTCTCCTCTGTCTCACTCTGAGGCTGAAGTGCAGTGGCGCTATCACACTCACCCGGGCCTCGACCTCCTAGGCTCAGGCGATCCTTTCACCTCAGCCTCTCAAGTAGCTGGGACTACAGGCATGCACCACCACACCCAGCTAATTTTTTGATTTTGTGTAGAGACGAGGTCTAGCTATGTTGCCCTGGCTGGTCTCGAACTCCTGGGTTCAAGCAATCCTCATATCTTGGCCTCCCAAAATGTTGGGATTACAGGCAGGAGCCACTGTGTCCAGCCTTGAGCAGCGTTATGTAATAGATCCTGCTGGACTTAAACTCCAACCACTTCCCTCCAGATTATCTTCTAGTCCTTGTCAATAACAATCCTCAGTCTGTCAGTTCTTTGCGACACACAAAGCATCTGTTGCTTTAAATAGCTGTTTCATCTGCCCTGGGAGGTCTGCAAGGTTGGCCATTTTACAGACGAAGAAACAGACACAGGCAGCATAGTGATTTGGCAGAGAACACCCTCCTAGGAAGTGGCAGAGGCCGAAATTGAACCCAGGTCATCAAGGCTCTCTCCTTGTACTGCTGCGGCTGCACAGGAGCTTCAGGGGCTGTCGTCAGTTCATGCAGATTCATTAGTGATTTACTTTTGCCCTTAACTTTATTTAATGTGTATTTTCCCCTTGTCATCCTAATTGATTATCTATACAGTCTACATACTTGTCATGTTAATTGATGGATTCATCAATTCAACCACCGTTTATTGAATCCCTAACCTGTGAGAAGCCCTGAGCTGGACCTGAGCTCTGGACCACAGAGATGCATCAGACCACTTTGTCCTTGTCCTTGTCCTTGAGGGCAATATACAGACAACGAACTATGAGTGTGAGCAAGGTTGTGGGAGCCCAGAGTGGACTCCTAATCCAACTGGGGATCAGTAGAGGCTTCCTGGTGTTTGAATTGAGTCTTGAAGGATAGGAAGAATGCAATTTTATTCCTTTAACATTGGCTTTTAGAAACAAATATTGGGTGGGCATTTGATACTCATCTGCCGAATATTAATGGTCTGTTATCAGCTTTCTAACACTCTGGTGAGCTGGCATAACAGGTTTACATAACAGCCTTCAGCACAAATGGCAGTAACTTCCATTGGCCCAGTGTTGGGCCATTTACTAAAACGTTTTCACACTTGTCTCATTTGTTCTCACAAAAAGTTCTTTGACAGTGCTTTGTTTATGTTCATGGGATATCTCTTGTTTTATCTCTTAGCAAAACTCAAGAATTATCCAACAAGATAATTACAAAAGTTTATAAATTAAATGAGATAACTTTGGGAATTATAATATTCAGATTGCACTAAGAATTAAACCAAGGCCTGGTTCTAATTACAGCTTGCTCGATCCCTTACTTCTTTTGGGTCTCAATTTCCTCTAATATAAAATGGGCATGTGAAGGAGGTCTAGGCTGAAGGATTTAATAAGATAACGGATCTGGACACCAGCACAGCACCTGGTGCTTTTTTTTTTTGAGTTGGAGTCTCACTCTGTCGCCCAGACTGGAGTGCAGTGGCCGCTCCCAGCCACCGCAGCCTCGACCTGCTGGGCTCCGGCGATCCTTCCGCCTCAGCCTTCCGAGTAGCCAGAATTACAGGCGTGCGCTACCACGCCCGACTGATTTTTTGATTTATTGTAGAGATGAGGTCTCGCTGCCCAGGCGGGTCTTGAACCCGCAGGCTCAGGCAATCCACTCACCTCAGCCTCCCAAAGGCGCGGGATTACAGGCTGAGCCACCAAGCCCGGCTGCACCTGGTGCTTTAAAGATGAGTTCTCTTAGTATGATTTCTAATGTTCATTTTTCCTTGATTCTAGAGCAATCCTTTTTCTTTTTATTTTTTTGAGTTGGGATCACATTCTGTTGCCCAGGTTGGAGTGCAGTAGCATGATCACGGCTCAACAGGCATGCACCACCACGCTCAGCTACATTTTTTGTAGAGACAAAGTCTCCTTATGTGGCCCAGGTTGGTCTTGAACTCCTGGCCTCATGCAATCTTCCTGCCTCAGCCTCCCAAAGTGCTAGGATTATAGACATGAGCCACTGCACCTGGCCTAGAGCAAATTTTTTTTTTTTGAGTTGGAGTCTTACTCTGTCACCCAGGCTGGAGTGTAGTGGCACACCCACGGCCACTACAACCTTGACCTGCTAGGCTCAGGTGATTCTTTCACCTCAGCCTTCCAAGTAGCTGGAACTACGGGCACGCGCCACCATGCCCAGCTAATTTTTTGATTTATTTATTGCCAAGTTGCCCAGGCTGGTCTCAAACCCATGAGCTCAGGCAGTCCTCTCACCTTGACCTCCCAAAGTGCTGGGATTATAGGCGTGAGCCACAGAGCCCGGCCTGAGCAATTCATAAAGTAAAGCCCACATATGTGTGCCAAGGCTCCTAAAGAGTGCCTTGACAGAGAGCTCTGAAAGAAACACATGAACATAGCTAGGACGAGACCATTCCAGAGTATGTTAATCAGACAGTAACAGGCACAGGATAGTATTTTGACACTGTCATTTTGACTCTGAGTTTGTTTTGATAGGGTTGCAGAAAAAAATTATGGTAGAAATAATCAACACAAAATAAAAGTGACAATGGCTAAAGCTACACGTGGTGAAATTTATTATGGATGGAAAGGCAAACTGAATGATCCCATCTTTGTTGGTAACATTGAACACTGCAATGTTGAGCCCTGGGAAATTCCATCTAGTAGCAATAATCAACACAAAATAAAACTGACACTGGCTCAAATTGCTCCCAGGAAAAGGTGGACTTGATGGAAATGATGACCAAGAAATAAATTTTATAATGACTGAAGCAATAACCAGTAAAAATAAATAAAAATTAAAGATAACTGTTTGATTAATCCAATTTTTCTTGTAAAACTCACAGAAAAAATATATCTTGATGAAAATTCAATATAAAAAAAAATCTTTAAAAGATAGAAATGATTTAACTGTGCCATATGTATCATTTTGAGTTAAAAGTTTAGGCCGGGCATGGGCTCACACCTGTAATCTCAGCACTTTGGAAGGCAGAGGTGAGAGAATTTCCTGAGCCAAGGGGTTTGAGACCAGCCTGGGCAACTTGACGAGATCTTGTTTCTACAATAAATAAAAAAATAGCCAGGTGTGGTGGCATCTTGGAAGGCTGAGGTGGAAGGATTGCCTGAGCCCAGCAGATAGAGGCTGTTGTAGCAGTAAGCATGCCACTGCACTCCAGCCTGGGCAACAGAGTAGGACTATCTAAAAAAAAAAAAAAAAAAAAGGTTTACATGCCTTTTCTTGGCAGGGATTTGTAGAGAGGTTTCTCAAATTAGATGAAAGCTTTGGATTGTAGAGCAGTATTTTAGTCTTCAAATCACTTTCATACCCATTTAAAAAAAATTTTACTACTAATCTATGATGTGGCTGGGTGAGAATTGCTTCTTCCATTTTGCAGATGTAGAAACTGAGGTTTACAAAAGCTATAAGTTTATAAAGGTTACCCATCATGCTCATGGCAAGGTCTAATTTAGGATCTGATTCCCAGATTCTTAGTCCAGTAAACTTCTCATTTCTTTTTATGTCCTTAACTCAGATATCCTTTACTTGCTGGATAGACCTTTCCTATTTTGACCACAGTCCTCACTTTCTGCCACTAGGAGAAATAAGCAGGGGAAATGGAAGAGAAGTACAGACAGGGTTTAGAAGAGGGGATGCCAATGCGACATTAAGAGAGAGGAAGGGGCTGGGCACAGTGGCTCAAGCCTGTAATCCCAGCACATTGGGAGGCCAAGGTGAGGGTATTATCTGAGGCCAAGGGTTCGAGAACAGCCTGGGCAACTTGATGAGACCTCATCTCTACAATAAATAAAAAAAAAATTAACTGGGCATTGTAGTGCATGCCTGTAGTTCCGGCTACTTGGAAGGCTGAGGTGGAAGGATTGCTGGAGTTTGGCAGGTGGATGCTGGGGTGGCTGTGAGCGTGCCACTACACTCCAGCTTGGGCAATGGAGTGAGACTCCAACTCAAAAAAAAAAAAAAAAAAAAGAGAGAGGAAGGGACTTGCTTGTCACACAGCCAACAGGTGATAGGCACCTTTTGCACTATGCTAAGCAAAGGGAGAAGAGGGGCTGAGATTTTTAAGGTTGGGAGAACAGAATGAAAAAGGAGATAGGCAGTTTGAAAAAGGCAGTGCCTGATATATTTGGGGAAAATGAATCCTGAGGGACAGAAGTGTTAATTAGAGTGAGGTGGGGTTTAGCTAGAGAGGCAGCAGCAGGACTGTGAACTAAGTTACCCTCTGAGTTAAGAAACCTGGGCTTTCTCTTGTAGGCCTACAATTCTCCAGCAGTCTGGGTAGTGGAGCTCAAATGTTCTGGTGTTTCTTACAGAACACTTAGGAATAGTGACATATAAAATGAAAAGTTCTATAATTGAATCAGAGATAATCTAATACCTTATTCTGTATTCTAGAAGAGCTAGGCACAGGTGTCAGAAGGAAAAAAACTTTTAAGTGCAAGACATGTATTCAGTCTACATAAAATGCTTTGTGTAGGTAAAGCTTTGTAGGCCTTTTATAATAACTGTTCCTCCCTCTTCACTCCACTTCTCCACAGTAATCTCTGGCCCACAGATTAGAAACCACTGCTACAAGAATCCAGATATAAGGAAAACAAGTGTACTTAAAATATGCTCTAGGGAAGATTGGACTTTGGCTTGAGTTTGAAGAATGAGAGAAGAGGAAATTGGTGTGGAAAGAACAGAAAAAGAAAAAATTTGAGAAACTGGTCCCTACTAATTTAATGTTCTTTTGTCAGTTGGAAGTGACCACCATGATTTGTTTTAATAGTGGAACTGTTGAGCTCAGAGAAAAACCAGACAGGCATAGTCCTGAAGCACTGATGAGGCAATGGGAAGTCATGGAAAGGTTGTAGGCAGCAGGGAGGTTGTTGGATTTGGAATTTACATTTTTTGGAAGGAGTTTTACAGCTTAAGAAATTATATGTGCTCCTTCAAAAAATTCAAACCATATGAAAATTAAAATTCCTTGCAATCTGACACACTTTCTCTCAAGAAAAACTGCTAATAATATTTTGGGGAACCTCTTTCCTGACATCTCTCAATGCTTATAGAATATTGCCTCAAACTTCACATAAATTGTACCTGTAATCAATATCTTCCCCCTCGAGAATAAATTGTGACTAGCTTTTCATGTCAATAAATAGATCTATATCATCATTTTAAATGGCTGCTTAGTACCGCATTATACGTGTCACAATTTATTTAAGCAGCTCCCCACTGATGTACATTTACCCCATTATAATCAACAACCTCATATAACAATCTCGTGTATTCATCTTTTCTAAATTGTTCAATCGTCTTTTTAAAGTAAATTTCAAAAGTAATGGAGCTGGGTCAAGAAGCATGCCCTTTTTACATTTGGATTCAAGTTGCCGAATGGTTCTTAAATTTGCAGCGAGGTCATAGAGGAAGCTGCTGCATTAGTTGTGATGAGAGCGGCACCGGGAATGGCGAGAAGAGCGCAGAATCACAGGTGATCTAGCTCATCTTAGGCCCATCCTAGATTGCGGGTTAGCATATTCCTTCCCTTTTTCCTCCCTTTCACTTCTTTTTCTTAACATGGAGGAAGAACCCAGAACTGCATCTCCCAGCATTTCGCAGAGACCACGCTCCCTGGGAACTGTAGTACCGGGTCTGAGAAGCGTCCGGAAGGAGGGCGGGAGGCCGTAGGGCATGCTGGGAGGTGTAGTCCAGCGCGCGCGCGCGCGTGTCTGCGTGTGTGTGTGTGTGTGTGTGTGTGTGTGTGCGCGCGCGCGCGCGCGCATGCAAAGAGGTTGCAGACGTTGCGAGACTGCCCCTTGGGATGGGGCCTCGGAGAGACCTGACTTTCCTCAGAGGATGTCTTTGAGTCTCCAGAAGTCGCCAGCGGACGGCTGGCTTTATTCCATTGTCCGTGACCGGAGAGGGCGCGGCCCCTCGACACTGGGCGTCCGGCGGGAGGCGCAGGCCGCGCGCGGGCAGGAGCAGAGCATGCCGGGAGTTGTGGTCCGGGCGCGCTAAGGCTGTGGGACGTGTCGCGGCGCCGCGCCGGTTCCTCCTTCCCCGCCCTACTCAGCCGTCCCCCCGCCTCCTCCCTCCGCCTCCTCCTCCCTCGCCCGCAGCCGAGCTTCCCCTCCCCCCACCCGTCGGGCTTCTCGGCGGCTACTGCAGAGGATTCAGAGCCGAGACGCCGAGGAGGAGGCTCCCGTCCCTGCGCGCCATCCGCCACCCTACTGGACACGGGCGAGGGAGCGAGAGCGTCGGTGCTGTAGCCTCCAGAGGAGACAAGGGCATCGCCGCCGCCGCCGCCGCCG
>NW_007061863.1:608067-612552 GCF_000164805.1 Carlito syrichta | reverse complement strand
GGGCTGGGGGTGGGGGGAGGGGGGGACCCAAGCAGGTTGGGGGGCGGGCGACAAGCGAGGAGGACTTTTCGGGAGGGAATAACCGGACCTGGGACCGGAAAGTGGGGTGGGGGCATCGGGTTGGAATTTGGGGTGGTCTTGGGGCGAGACTGGAGTGGGATGGCTTTTAATGGGGGAGGGGACTGAATGAGGGTGGTAGATTTGGGGTTGGCCTGGAGCAGTTGACAGCTTGGGATCTGAGCCGGGGTGGGGGGTAGGGGAATGATTTCAATAGAAAGTGGGATGTGCAGGGTTGGTTAGGACCCTGGGGACTGTTAATTCCGGAGGGTGGAATTTTGGGTGGACTTAGGGCAGGCTGATGGAGGTGGTCGGAGCTTGGGGTGAGGGGCTCGGGTATTGGTTTAGACCTTAGCTTTCAGTGGGTGTTTGTCATTTGGGGATGGTGGAATTTGCGGAGACTTATGGAATAGCATGGTTTAGAATGGAGCAAGGAGGTGGAATTTGGGGTTTTCCTGGGGTGGTCCCATGAAGGTTGGAATAGGAGCTGGTGGGGGTGGGACATTCAATAAGGGGAGTGTGATGTTCAGTGAGGGGAGTGTGATGGTGAGCTGGCAGGAAGGGGCCAAATTGCGAGTTAGGCCCTAAATGGGAGGACAAGGATTGAAACTGGGGGTGGGGCTCAGTGGGATAGGATTTAGGGTGATCTTAGAATCACTGGAAGGGGCACAGTGGTTCTCTGGGTGCAGGGTCAAGGCAGAGGGCACATAAGACATCAATGGGCTGGACTTATCGTAAGAATAGTGGCAGGCGGTGAGCAGGTGGGAGATTGTATCTTTAAGAAAATGTTCCTTGGCCAAGGTGGCAGAGGGAGTTTTGGAGAAGGAACATTAGAGATGAGCTGGTGAGCCTGGAGAGCTGGTTGCCAATGGTGAGGTGGCATAAGAGAAATATAGGGAGTGAGAGACCTGGAGTTGTTGGTATGGATGGGGCAGAGAGACTAGAGGGGGACAGTGACTAGTGATGGGAAAAAGTGCGTTGGAGAGGAAGGATTCGGATGGCTTCCAAGAGATGCAATGGGTTAGGGGTTGGGACACTTGAATGGACAGCTTTGGTGGCCATGGCTGGGGCAGAGGCCGTAAGCTTGTTGAGGGGACTTTGCAGGGGACACAGAAGGTACATTAAAGATTCTCTTTCCTAGAGGACACAGTAAGGTGTTAGTTTGATATTTTTGTTTCTTTCATTTCTGTTAGTATCATTTACTGGTAAAGTTAGCCCGGAGGGTGAAGTTGAGGGGGCTCAGTTAAGGAGGAGAGGGTGTCTTCTTTTTTTTTTATTCATACATCGTACAAAGAAAGTTGGGGTAATATTGCACTTCCAGACTAAAGGTGGGAGAAGATGAAACTGGACTATGATAGATATCTTTCTATATGGTGTCTGCCTTCTTTTCTCCCTCCCCCTGGTACATTTAAAAACTAGTCCTGGAATTTGGAATTTAAATAGATTTGATGAGCTTGAAATTAAGGGTGCATTCCTTGCTTGAGAACTGATAAATGTGACTGAAAAATGAGGCTGAATTTATTTTCCAGGTAGGCAACGTGCATGTAGGCAAAAAGAGCTTAGACCTTTTTCCCTCCTTTCTTAAAATTGATTGCTTTAAGACTCCATTTATTGGTGTCCTGGTTTGCAAGGCAATTAGGCCCATCATTGTATTGCAGGCTAATAATCCTGAGATGAGTCTTGGCACCACCGCTTTATGTAAACAGAAAGAAGACAGGAAATATGGAAATGTCATAAATATTCATTGGTTAGATGGTTTGGTACTGATGGAGTTTTTCATATGATTCTCTTTTGACATCGCTTGATAAGACTGAAAATAATTGGACTGTATTTCTGTAGATTGAATTTTCTTCTAAAGGAATTCAGGTGATCAGAATTCTGTCAGATGTGAATAAATAAAGCATACTCATTTTTATTTTTTTTAGGGAATAATGTTGATGTAGGCACATTGCATTAACTACAGAAACGATATCTTCTTTTATTCATCAGAAATTTGATATAAAGCTTAGTGATATGCTCAATCTCATGACAGAATGATGATGATGGAAGGTAGAGAGGAGTATAAATGGAGGGAATGTCTTCAGGGAAAGAGTTTTCTGGACTTAATTGCATTAACTATGATATGTTAGACATGAAGTGGCTGTTGATTAGAGCTCAGAATGAGAAAAAATGAGGAGGAATGTAAAGAAGATAAAATTGGCACCAATAGGATCAAAATAATTATTTTTGTTTTGTTCAAGCTTCAGAGTTCAGCTTGCAAACCATTTTCCTTGGCTTTCGCAATTGAGCACATAAAAATACCCATTTAGAATCTTTTTTTCTTTTTGTAGTTCTGAAATGGGCAGAATGATGGAAAGTTGGACTTGTCTTTTGAATTGAAAGTGTTTTGTTACGAGGAAGCTTTCTGTATTATAATAAAAACCAGGTTTGAGCCATTACCTGTAGTTCAGTGAAAATGTAATCTAAGTAATACAAGCATTTATCCTCATAACTTTACTCTGGGGTCCAGACATTGTTTTTGTGGATCTACAGGCTTGGTCTAGAGGTGGGATGTTTATATTAAAGCCCTAGCTTTTGAAAGCACAAAGAGAAAGTAATCGCCTGGGAGAAATGTGTTGGTGAATTTTATTTTCCACAGCTGTGGTCACCTGTGCGGTAGTAATGTGTTTAAAGTATTTTAGTATCTTTACCCTATTTGATCCTCCAGATATCCTGGTGAGAAGGGGAGAGCAGATGGAGATATTGGTAGGCAGATGCCTTAGTAGAATTAATAGCCTAAGAATTTAGGGGTCAAGAGTTCTAGCTTCAGATCCCACTTCCACCACTTGAAAGCTGAGTGATTTCAGTTAAAGTCATTAAAAACCTTTCTT
Organism: Carlito syrichta; assembly: GCF_000164805.1. NCBI lineage: Eukaryota > Metazoa > Chordata > Mammalia > Primates > Tarsiidae > Carlito > Carlito syrichta. The sequence goes on along the minus strand of NW_007061863.1, from coordinate 609,625 downwards.
ACTTAGTGGTAATGGTTGTGCAACATTGTGAATGTATTTAATGCCACTGAATCATACGTTTAAGTCTGGTTAAAATGATTTTTAAAAAATCCAAAACCCAAAAACTTTCATACTTCATAAGGTTGTCAAGGGGAACAAGCCAGTTCGTGTTTTGAAAATAGTGTACATATATGAAATACTTCTTCCCTATTTACTTATTTATTTATTTAATGCCTGTTAAACACCAGGGGAAATGAAAATGAACAAAAAGCAGTGGTCAAGGCACCTTTAGTGTCATGGGAAAGACAGATAATTTAAATATAGTAAGAGAAGTGAGGCAAAACGAATGTGGTGGTGAAGAATGTGATTTCTCAAGTCTGTCTACTACTTACTACTAGCTGTTTGACCTTGGGCACAACGAGCCTCTCTATAAAGTGGGATAACAGAACTAATCTCATAGGGTTATTTTGAGTATTAAACAAGATAATCCACCAGGTGTGGTGACTCACACCAGTAATCCCAGCCCTGTGGGAGGCTAAGGCAGGAGGATCACTTGAACCCAGGAGTTTGAGACCAGCCTGGGCAACATAGTGAGACCTAGTCACTACAGAAAATAAAAAAATTAGTCATTGCACTCCAGCCTGGGCAACAGAATGAGACCCTGACTAAAAAAAAAAAAAAAAAATCCATAAGAAGCATTTAACACAGTGTAATTATATACTACACATTAAAAAATATTAGTTGTTGCTATTATTATTAGAGAGATAGGCAGAGGCTAGAATGGTGAATAGCTTGTGTGCCCTACCAGTGAATTCTTAGTATTATGGTATTCTGTTATTTATTAAGGAGATATTATTTTGTATTATTATGACCTCATAGTTTATCTGCGTATTTGCATGTTTGTAGTCGAGCAACTTTAAACAGTTCTTTAAATGCCAGGAAAAGTACTAAACAAATGCTAGCTGTTACCTTCTTCATCTATAAAATAAGAAGAAAAACTATGCTTTGAGAGATTAAATGACTTGTTCAAGGTTACACAGCCAGTAGGTGGACAAATCTGGGTTACAGCCTTAAAATTCTGATTTTTCAACCCTGTTTATATGCTTTATTTAAATTGTGAAATATGCCATCTGTATATATAACCCAAATCCACAGTATAAAGAATAACAAATTGAAGACCTCTGTAGGTACTACCCAGCTTACCAAAAAGATTTCTAGTACCTTTAAAGCCTCTTATGAGACCCTGCCTGATTGATTATTCCACCTTCCCTTTCTCTCAGAGGTAAACACTTTCCTAAATGTTATGTGAATCATTTCCTTGCTTTTCTTTATACTTTTACCAAACATGTGCATATCCCTAAGTAATATATTTTTTTACCTTCGCAACTGTTTATAAATAGAATAATAGTTTAATTATTTTTCTGTGACTTTCTTTTTTTTTTGCATTGGAGTCTCACTCTGTTGCCCAGACTGGAATGCAGTGGCTGCTCCTGGCTACCGCAGCCTCAACCTGCTGGGCTCCAGCGATCCTTCCGCCTCAGCCTTCCAAGTAGCTGGAACTACAGGCGCGTGCTACCAC
>NW_007061863.1:565757-608047 GCF_000164805.1 Carlito syrichta | reverse complement strand
GAGGTTGCCCGGGCGGGTCTCGAACCCGCAGGCTCAGGCAATCCACTCACCTCGGCCTCCCAAAGTGCTGGGATTACAGGCTGAGCCACCGAGCCCGGCCTGTGACTTTCTTTATTCTTATTGAGTCTCCTTTTCTTTTTTTGAGTTGGTGTCTCACCCTGTCTCTCAGGCTGCAGTGTAGTGGCACTCTCATGGCTTACTGCAGCTTTAACCTCATGGGCTCAGGAGTCCTTCTGCCTCAGCCTCCTGAGTAGCTGGGGACTACATGTGTGTGTGCACCACCATGCCCGGCCGATTTTTTATTTTTATTTTTTTTGTAGAGATGAGATCTTGCTGTGTTGCCTAGGCTGGTCTCAAACTCCTGGACTCAAGTGATCTTCCTGCCTCGGCTTCCCAAAGTCCTGGAATTATAGGCGCGAGTCACTATGCCCAGCCTATTCTTTTTTTTTTTTTTTGAGTTGGAGTCTCACTCAGTCGCCCATACTGGAGTGCAGTGGCTGCTCCCGGCCACCGCAGCCTTGACCTGCTGGGCTCTGGCAATCCTTTCGCCTCAGCCTTCCAAGTAGCTGGAACTATAGGTGCGTGCTACCACGCCCAGCTAATTCTTTTGATTTATTGTAGAGATGAGGTCTTACCACGTTGCCCAGTTTGGTCTCGAACCCACGGGCTCAGGCAATTCACTCACCTCGGCCTCCCAAAGTGTGGGATTACAGGCTGAGCCACCGAGCCCGGCCCCTATTCTTATTTTTTAACTTAAAAAAAAAAAAAGCTTTATTTTTTCTACCATTAAATAATATATGTTCATGATAGAAATTGGAAAGTATAAAAAAGTAAAAAGTAGTAAAATTATTGTCTGTAGTTCTGTTACACAGTAACACTTTCTATTCTTCTATGTATGCATATATTGAAGAATGGGAGTAGTCCAGAGAGCAACAGGAAGCTAGTTTACCTTTTTGGATGATCAAATTACCCAGATGTGGGCCAATCATTCTAGGGAGGGTGTAGAAAAACGTGGAGAGTTTTTCTTATTGACAGGAGTTTTGTATATTCTAGATTCTAATTCTTTGTTGTATCTGTTTGAAACTTCATGTCATGTTTTGGCAAGTCTCTTAGCTCTTTTGGTCATCTTTCCTTTTGCAGAAAGACAGCATGGTAGGTTGGTTCTCACCTGATTGTGTAGGAGGTCTGTCATGTGATGCACAGAGAGTACCATGAATAGGAAATTCTCAGTTATATGTATTAGAAGCTTAGCATCCTACTTGTCAAAAATTTTTTGTGCAAGACATTTGAAATCCAGATTCCTTAATAATCTGTGTATCTTCAGTTTACTTGTTTGTAAATTGGGGCTCAATGAGATAATAAACATGAAAATACTTTTTAAACTATAAAGGGCTATAGAAATGTTAGTTGCTTTTTTTTCTCCCCTCCTAGTTTATAAAACTGAAATCAGGGCACATAAGTGAAAAGCTTGTCACATTTGGATTATTGTCTTTCTGAAGGGTTTTTCTCCCAGTGGAGGAGGGAATACATGGTCAGTTCACAGTTCCTCCCTTGAAATTCAATTGTTGGATATAGTGGGACAGAGAAGTGCTAGAAGACAAATTCCTAGTGAATTTGTGGGACCTGGTTCCATAATAACTGTTGGCTGTCTCAAAATGAAACAATTGAGGCTTTATTGAGGTGGAGAATATAGTATACATGGTATGCTCTCTATTATCCTGACAAATACAGTCATTTCCCTCTTAGTTTTCTACCTGTAACTTATTACAGAGATGGTGGTAAAGTGAGAAGGATTGTTTGTGCATTTGTAAAAGAGAGATGATACCCTGTTGTTGGGGTTTGATATATGTATTAAATGAGAGAAGAAGGACAAAGTACCTGGAACACTGACTGGCACATACATGGTTGGTGCTTAATATAGTAGCTATTACTATTTTTTTTTTTGAGTTGAAGTCTCACTCTGTCGCCCAAGCTGGAGTGCGGTGGCATGCTCACAGCCATTGCAGCCTTGACCTGCTGGGCTCAGGTGATCCTTCTGCCTCATCTTTCTAAGTAGCTAGAACCAGAGGCATGTGCCACCACATCTGGCTACTTTTTAAAAATTTATTGTAGAGACAAGGTCTTACCAAGTTGCCCAGGCTGGTCTCAAACTCCTGGCTCAAGCAGTCCTCTTGCTTCTCTTTCCCAGAATGCTGGGATTACAGGCATGAGCCACTGCATCTGGTGGTAGCTATTACTATGATTATTTATATTTTTATTTTACATGTGAATTGTTTAGAGTTAAGTTTTCTTCCTAGCTATTCTTTTGCTACTCAGTATTGTCCTGGGCTACATTTCACATCATTCAATTACATTTGGAGTGTAAATTTATTTATTTATTTATTTATTTGAGTATTTGAGTTGGAGTCTCACTCTGTCACCCAGACTGGAGTGCAGCAGCCGCTCCTGGCCACCGCAGCTTCGACCTGCTGGGCTCCGGCGATCCTTCCGCCTCAGCCTTCCAAGTAGCTGGAACTATGGGCACGTGCTACCATGCCCAGCTGATTTTTTGATTTATTGTAGAGATGAGGTCTTGTCAAGTTGCCCAGGCGGGTCTCGAACCCGCGGGCTCAGGCAGTCCACTCACCTCGGCCTCCCAAAGAACTGGGATTACAGGCTGAGCCACCAAGCCCGGCCGTAAATTTATTTTAATATTATTATAAGTAAAGCAAAATAAAGAACATAAATCCATACCAGTGACGCATTTCAAGGTCAAGGAGCTAGTAGTTTTATGTATGACAGATAAGTTTAAGACATCTGTTCAACAAGGTTCTACTGAGTGATTATTAGATGGCAGGCTGTAAGGGAGTGCTGGGAGAAAGGGAAATAAAAATTAAAATTGCCTGCTCTTAAGGAGCTTACAGTCTGGTGGGGAGTTAGACATGACATACATAATTGTAGCATCGTGGGATAAATGTTACAGTGGTGGTATGGACAGAGGGCATGGGGAGGATGTATGTTGGCATGGTCTGGAAGCTGAGAAGAGAGATGCTTGGAGGAGTTAATGCTTGAGATGAGATTGGAAGGATAGACATGTGGATGTACAGGGGAAGGAGTGGTTCATCTTATCACACACAATCTTCCTTAATTGTTCTTTTTTTTTTTTGAGTTGGAGTCTCACTCTGTCGCCCAGACTGGAGTGCAGTGGCCGCTCCCAGCCACCGCAGCCTCGACCTACTGGGCTCCGGCAATCCTTCCGCCTCAGCCTTCCAAGTAGCCGGAATTACAGGCATGCACTACCACGCCCAGCTGATTTTTTTGATTTATTGTAGAGATGAGGTCTCGCTGCCCAGGCGGGTCTCGAACCCGCGGGCTCAGGCAATCCACTCACCTCAGCCTCCCAAAGGCGTGGGTTTACAGGCTGAGCCACCGAGCCTGGCCTTTAATTGTTCTTTACTTGTGTTTTAGTAGACCTTAGTTTGTACCTCTCTTTAAGGCCTTTTTAGCCTGTATGCTTGCTGTAAAACCAAATAAACCAATCTCCAGCTAGGCTCTACTGTCTTGCTCCTATTATTTTCATATGCTGTGCTTTCCATATGGAAAGCCCTCTTCCTACTGAATTCCTTGTTCCTTACTTTGTCTACCAGATGAGCTAAGCTATTGAACATAGTTCCTGGTTTTTGCTCATCCTGGTTTGTTGTTTAGAGAGATTTTTTTTTTTGAGTTGGAGTTTCACTCTGTCGCCCAGATTGGAGTGCAGTGGCCGCTCCCCGCCACCACAGCCTTGACCTGCTGGGCTCCGGCGATCCTTCTGCCTCAGCCTTCCGAGAAGCTGGAATTACAGGCGTGTGCTACCACACCCGGCTAATTTTTTGATTTATTGTAGAGATGAGGTCTCGCCTGCCCAGGCGGGTCTCGAACCCGTGGGCTCAGGCCATCCACTCACCTCAGCCTCCCAAAGGCGTGGGATTACAGGCTGTGCCACCGAGCCCGGCTTAGAGAGATTTTTGAAGTTGTGAAAATAGCTGATAATTTAAGAAAAGATCTTTATTGTTTCTGCCTTTTCAGTAAACATTGATTTTCTTTGGGATTGGCTCCTTGGCTCATTGGACTTTTTATATTCTTTCCTTGAATATTGCCCATATGCTGATGACTCTTGCATCTCTGTCTCCAGTTCAGAACTTGCTCTCTCTCTCTCTTTTTAAAATTTAGAGGCAGGGTCTTAAGAGCTCAGTTGCCCAGGCTGGAATGCAGTGGCTTGATCACAGCTTGCTGCAGCCTTGAACTCCTGGACTCAGGTGATCCTTTTGCCTCAGCCTCCCAAATGGCTGGGACTATTACAGGTGTGTACTACCATGTTTGGCTAATTTTTGGATTTTCTGTAGAGACAAAATCTCACCAGGTTGCCAGGGCTGGTCTGGAACTCCTGGGTTCAAGTAATCCTGGGTTAGACTGGTCTTGAACTCCTGGGCTTGACATCCTAAAGTGCTGGGATTGCAGGTGTGAACCACAGCCCCCAGCCAGAACTCTTGAGCTCCAGACTTGTGTATTTCACTGGCTACTATCTCCCACCTATAATACTCTTATTTCAGTGGTCCTCAAATTCTTTCTAAGACAGAACTCATTTTTTCCACCTATTTCTTCTCCCCTCTCTGTACCCCCTCACAAAAAAGTTAATATTTTGTCCTATCTAAAAGGCATTACCATTTATTAATGATTCAAATCTATCATTAGTCTTTTCTTCCCTTTTATCTCTCATAGCCAAACTTAAATTCTTTAAATGTTTCTGGAATTCAATTCTCTAATCTCACTTGCACAAGTGTAGCAGTCTCCTAACTGGTTTCTGTATCTTCCATCTCATAAACCTATCTTTTACCCAGCAGTTTGAACATTTTCCCAACAGATGGATATGTTTATGTTACTCCTCTGTTTAAATCCCTATATCGACTCTTTAACATGACATATTAGGTCTTCTGTGACCTGTTCCTATATAACCCTCCTACCTGATCACCTATCACTGATAATACTGAGCAGCATGTAGTTTTTGTAGACATCTTGCCATTTCCTACCTTTGCTCATGCTATTTCTCCTCTTGTTTATCCTTTTGGGCTAGATGTGTCATCTCCCCCAAGAAACTTTTCTGAATTCCTTTGGTTGCCATAAACAAGAAAGTGCCCCCATTTTGTTCCCTAGAAGCATCCAGCACATGCTTCTGTCATAGTACTTGCCCAGTTTTAGGAAATTAACTGTTTCTGTCTGCTCCTTCACTTAACTGTAAGTTTTGTGAGGGCAGGGACTACGTATGTCCTAGTCATCTTTATAGTCCTAGCTCCTGGACCTGCCTTGCAAGTAGTTAAGTGATTCATTTTTGAACTGAACCCAGTGAAGATAGATGACAAACCAGTTGTATGATATTCTAAGAGAGAGTAAGGGGGATTTTGTTTTCCAGATGTGAGTTTTTATTTATTTAGAGTATAATTTAGAATTTTATTGGGTTGATAAAGGCTTTGATGATGATGATGTACAGCCCAAGGTTCAAAAGTAGGAGATACTGATACTGTGTTCAGGGATTATCAAATGCTTTCTGTAGAACATATTTTGACTTTGAGGGCCACATATGGTCTCTGTTGTTCGTTTCTCTTCTCTCTCGCCCTTTCTCCCCTCCTTCCCTCTTCCCCTCCTTCTCCTTTTCTTTTTTTTTTTTTTTCCTGAGTTGGAGTCTCACTCTGTCATCCAGACAGGCGTGCAGTGGCACGCTCACCACTATGGCAACCTTGATCTGCTGGGCTCAGGCAGTCCTTTTGCCTCAGCCTTCCAAGTAGCTAGAACCACACGTGTGCTACCATGCCCAGCTAATTTTTGGGTTTATTGTAGAGACGAGGTCTCGCCAAGTTGCCCAAGCTGGTCTCGAACCCCTGGACTCAGTCCTCTTGACTCTGCCTCCCAAAGTGCTGGAATGACAGACGTGAACCTGGCTCCTTCTCCTTTTCTCTAATTCCTCCTCTTCCCTCGCGTCCTTCCTCTCCTTTTCCCCATAGTACATGGTTGTAAGAATGTAAAAACCATTCTAAGTCTATGGGTATGCCATAGCTTGGCAATCCCTGATGTATTATCAGGAGTCCACTAAAAGTTGTGTAAAATTGTAAAGCAAAGAGACTAAGCAAGCTCATATTTCTTGCTGTGTTTATTTAGTAAAATTTAATTCCTTGGGCAATTATGCATATTTTTAGTATTGAAAACAACTGTGTAGTTTTTTTTTTTTTTTTTTTTTTGAATTGGAGTCTCACTCCTTCGCCCAGGCTGGAGTGCAGTGGCACGCCCGCTCATGGCCACCCCATCGTTGACCCGTTGGGCTCCGGCAATCCTTCCGCCTCAGCCTTCTGAGTAGCCAGAACTACAGACGTGCACTACTATGCCTGACTATTTTTTATTTTTATTGTAGAGACGAGGTTTCACCAAGTTGCCCGGACTGGTCTCGAACCCACGGACTCAGGCAATCCAGTTACCTCGGCCTCCCAAAGTGCTGGGATTACAGACTGAACCACTGAGCCTGGCTTTAAATTTTTTTTTTGGTCAAATTATGTTTATCTAAAAGTTTAACATTTTGTCAAATGGGCCATTATTCTCTGTAGGAAGATGCTATAAGAACACCTTGGTTTATAAAGCTGTAATATAACCCCTTCTCTTCCCACCACTTAGGCTGATGTCTGGGTCCTTTCAGAAATGTGCCTATTTTTATGATGAAATAGGTTGTGCTTTTTCTTAGATATAGACATTTTGAAGGAACCCTGGACTGATACATTTTTCACAGTAAACTTCAATCCCTGGCTATGACCTTGATTATGATCTTGATCTTGATTTGCCTTCTGATAATGTCCCTGAAGCTTAACAATTTCCATCAGTGCTCATATTTCTTTTCTAGTCTCTGTTTGTAATTTTAAAAAGTATTTTAGTTTTCTTTCTTTTTTTTTTTTTTTGAGTTGGAGTCTCACTCTGTCACCCAGGCTGGAGTGCAGTGGCATGCTCACGGCTACTGCAGCCTCAACCTGCTGGCCTAAGGTGATCCTTCTGCCTCTGCCTTCCAAGTAGTTGGAACTACAACCACGTGCCGCCATGCCCGGCTAATTTTTTGATTTATTTTAGAGATGAGGTCTTGCCAAGTTGCCCAGGCTGGTCTCGAACCCGTGGGCTCAGACAATCCTCTCACTCGGCCTCCCAAAGTGCTGGGATTATAAGTGTGAGCCACCATGCCCGGCCTGTATTTTAGTTTTCCAATATCTTCTTCCCTCTTTTGTTTTGAGTTGATAGCAAAAATTCTTATCAGTAATTATATTTATACTGCTTTATACTTATTCATAATTATGCTATTTTATTTGACCTGTCATGCATAGGTTGATCGTGTGGCAGTATTTTCATTTCAAAGATGAAGAAATTGAGACCCAAGAGGGTAATTTGCCTTGGGCCTTAAGACAAGTAGGGGATGAAGATGGAAAGACAAGTGACCTAATAACTGACTATCTGTGGTAGGCAATATTCTGGTGCTTTCTCTTCCTTATATAATTTAATCCCTATACTTCTTCTATATAAGGACTTGTGCCCATTTTCCAGAAGAAACTGAAACGTCTGAGGCCTGTAAGGATTAAGTAGTTTGTTTGCATTTGGTTACATAGCTAGTAAGAGAAGAAAAGCTTGTATTAAAATCCTGATTTGCCTTGCTCCAAAGCCTTTTTTTCTTTTATTTTCTATACTGTTTATAAATCTTTCTGGTTTTAAACCATTAAATCAGTAGTCTTCAACCTATTTAGACAAGTAGTATCTGACTATTCATTGGAATCACATGAGGAACTTAAACAAAAAAAGACATACTTCATTTCCACACTTGACCGTTAATAGAACTTCTGTTGGTGAGCCTAAGGCAGATATGTATATGGGTATATGTTTATATAGGAAATATAAATTATAGCCTGGTATGGTGGCTCACATCTATAATCCCAGTACTTTGGGAAGCTGAGGTGGGAGGATCGTTTGAGGCCAGGAGTTTGAGACCAGCCTGGGCAACATAGTGAGACCTAGTCTCTACCAAAAAAAAAAAAAAAAACCTGAATTAAAAAAAAAGAAAATATAAATTAAAAAGAAATTGTATTGCATTATATAATGACATGTAGGAAAAAATGCAAAGATATAACCAGCACTCAGATTAAAAAAAAAAAAAGGAACATTATTCCCTCCTCCAAGAAAATGAACAAACTTCTAATACTAATAATTCTAATAATCTTACGACTATTTTTGCCTGTTTATGAATTTTTATAAGGTATAAGTGACTTTTTGTACTCAACATTATTTGTGAGATTCATTTATGTTCTTGTTTGTAAGTGTAGTTTGTTCTTGCTCATTGCTATATAGCAACAGTTTTCAAACATTTTGTTTTCCTCACTTTTTTGCTTATTATTGAGGACACCAAAGAACTTTTGTTTGTGAGTTATATCTATTAATACTGTATTAAAATTTAAAACTGAAAAAATTTTGGGTGTAGTGCGGTGGCTCAGCTTGTAATCCCAGCACTTTGGGAGACCAAGGCAAGAGGATTGCCTGAACCCAGGGGTTCAAGACCAGCCTGGATAACTTGGTGAGACAGTGTACAATAAATCCAAAAATTAGCTGTAGTTGTAGTTCCAACTTCTTGGAAGGCTGAGGCATAAGGATCACTTGAGCTCAGCAAGTTGAGGCTGCTTGGCCGTGAGTGTGCCACTAAACTCCAGGCTGGGCAACAGAGTGAGACTCCAACTAAAAAAATAAACAAACAAAAAAACCCCAAACAGAAAAAGTTTTAACGTACTTTAAAACTCCTATTACGTTAGCCCATTTTTATGAAAATAAATATATTATTTCATACCAAAACATTAGAAGAATAATATTTTATATTTTTTCCAAATCTCTTTAATGTCTAACTGGGTTCATATCTGCTTCTGCATTCAATCTGTTGCAGAAGGTTGTTTTGCATGGATAGGTATGTGGTTGGAAAAGAGAGGAATGTTTTAATTACCTTTTTAGATAATTGTGGATTTTGACACTATACCAAAACTTGACAATTGGTAGTTTCTTATGGTCCATTGCCTTGTGGAATCTGAAACCATATTAGTGAACTTTTCATGCTGTTACATTAAAATCCATTGGTTTGTTTTGCACTTGAATAGATCTTTTATCCATGCATGATTTTGTAGCGTCATGCGTTAGTTATTTGGGAAATATTGGTTCATTGAGTGTCTTAATCTGCCTGGTCTGCAGTAATAAAATGCTATAGACTGGTGGCTTAAATAGCAGAAAATTAAATTTTCTCGCAGTTCTGGAGGCTAGATGTCTAAGATCAAGGTTTCAGTGTGATCAGTTTCTGGTGAGGGCTTATTGCCTGATTTGTAGATGGCCACCTTCTCTGTGTGTCCTTACCTGATGTGCTCACCAAGTTTGGGGGAAAGAGAGAGAGAGAGAGAGCGCGCAAGTATGAGAGTGAGCAGGCTAGCTCTCTGGTGCCTCTTATAAAGACACTAATTCCATCATGGCAGCCTCAACCTCATGACCTAATCTAGACCTGATTATAAATCATCTAAATCTAATTACCTCCCAAAGGCTCCATTTCTGCATATCATCACACTGAGGGATAAGGCTTAAATTTGTGAGTTTTGGGGAGATATAGTTCAGTCTATATCACTGAGTTGCGCAGATCTTCTGAATGTTGACATATTCTATTTTATAATGTCAGAAAACCCCATTTGTTAATATTACCACCGATCTCATCAGACAAGTCTTTTTAATTTTCGCTTGAAAGCTCAAATTCTATCATTGGCAATAAATACTGACAGTTGTTTTCCTTGAAGTGACAGTCTCACATTGTTCATTTTCGTAAAAACGTCTGCCAAACATCCAAGTCTGAATAATCATAGTTCTTCTGCCAGTCGTTTTTTCTCAAGTAAAAAATGGTGTTTTGTGAAAAAAGCAGATAGTTCAGCTTGCAACTCAGTTGCACAAGTAGTTTAGTGCTTTTCTTTTTTTTTGAGTCAGAGTCTTACTCTGTCGTCCAGGCTGGAGTGCAGTGGCATGCTCACAGCCACTCCATCGTCGACCTGTTGGGCTCAGGTGATCCTTCCGCTTCAGCCTTCCAAGTAGCCGGAACTACAGGCATGTGCTACCATGCCCGGCTAATTTTTTAGTACAGTATAGAGACAAGGTCTCACCAAGTTGCCCAGGCTGGTCTCGAACCCCTGGGCTCAGGCAGTCCTCTCACCTTGGCCTCCCAAAGTGCTGGGATTACAGGCTTGAGCCATAGCGCCCAGCCTAGTGCTTTTCTTTGAGACAACTCTTGTACTCTGATATGTGACAGAAATGTTTTATGTGTACATACCATTTATTGACACACAATATTAAAATAATGTGTAGTTAAAGATTAAGATTTTTAAAAAATTAATCTTTTTTTTTTAAACAAGATCTTGCTGTGTTGCCCAGACTGGTCTTAAGCTCCTAGCCTTAAGTGATCCCCTTGCCTCAGCTCCTGAACAGGCAGGACTGCAGGCACACACCACCGCACCTGGCTAAAATAAATAGGTTTTTTTTTTTTTTTTTGAGTTGGAGTCTCAGTCTGTCATCTAGGCTGGAGTGCAGTGGCACACTCATGGCCACTGCAGTCTCAACCAGCTGGGCTCAGGTGATCCTCCCACCTCAGCCTTCCAAGTTGTTGGAACGTTGGAACTATAGGCATGCACTACCACGCCTGGCTAATTTTTTGATTTATTGTAGAGATGAGGTCTCACCAAGTTGCCCAGACTGGTCTCAAACCCATGGGCTCAGGCAGTCCTCTCACATTAGCTGGGATTATAGGCATGAGCCACCGTGCCCGGCCAAAAAATAAATACTTTTTATGTATTCTTCAAGAACAATATTTAGTGAAACCGAAACTAAGTTTTTTTTAAATCTTTTTTTTTTTTTAAGCATGACCATGAAGGATGCAATGGCATTATTGCATTTTGGTGTCACTGCCTTGATTTAGTATAAGATGATATATATTTTTGTTGATATGATTATGTTTACTTATTTTTTATTGGGGGAATAGGTGGTTTCATCAAATGTTTACTAAAAATACTGTTTTGAAAACCAACATGAATACAGTTTTTTCCTTGGCTCAGTAGAACCAAAAAACTTCAGAGTTGAACAGTTTTACAACTTTGTTAGGATGTTAGAAAATCACTGGTCTTGGTGCTTATATTCTCTACCTTGTGGTGAGGGAAAGGTCTGAAGTGCAAAGCTGTGCATAAAAATGATTTTTAAGTATAGTAGGTCTCTCTTCCCTTAGCCAGGAGTATTTATAGTAGAAAAAAAAAAGATACAGATGAAGCTATAACCAAGAATCTTGTTGTATGATGACTGGTTTTTCACTATGATCAGTCAGTGGAGAATGAAGGACAAGAGAGGCTTAAGCAAGTCATAGTGCTAAACAGTATTTTGCCTTCCACTTAGCACCCCTATGCAGCCTGGAACTTTAGTTCTGGGGGTGAGGCGTTAATGTTCATTGTGTACTTACATTGTGCTATGCCCTGTTACGTTAGTTAAACCTCAAACTTTATATGGTGGTCATATTATCTTTTTTAATTTTCAAAAATTACCTCATCAACAAGGGTACCTGCATAATGACCATTTGTATACCTAACTCTGAATTGTTCCCCACATCTTTAAAGCAAGAGATTAAAAGAAAAAAATGTTTTTAATTAAAAATTTTATTATTATTTATTGATTTTTGGAGACAGGACCTCCCTCTCTCTCTCTCATTTTTTTTTTGAGTCGGGTCTCACTTTGTCACCCTGCTGGAGTTCATTGGCGGGATCACAGCCCATCATAGCTTTGACCTCCTGGCTCAGGTGAGTGCTACTATGTCTGGATAATTTGTTGATTTTTCTGTACAGACAAGGTCTCACTGTGTTCCTCAGGTTGGTCTTGAACTCCTGACCTCAAGCCATCTTCCTACCTCAGCCTCCCAAATTGCTGGATTACTGGCATTAGCCACTCCATCTGGCCCATCATCTTTTTAAACTTGGTGGTCTGCTTTCTGGTTGAAATGGATTGAATTGTTCTGGAAAGTTTACTGAGGTTGATAGTTTCTTCTCTGTTAAAAATATCTAAAGATGTGGCCAAGTGCAGAGGTCAATGCCTCCCAGTACTTCGGGTGGCTGAGGGGAGAGGGTAGTTTGAGGCTAGGAGTTTGAGACCAGCCTAGGTAACAGAGCAAGCCCCTATCCTCTATAAAACAATATAAAAAAATCAACTGGGCATGGTGGTAGGTGCTTGTAGTCCCAGCTACTTGTGTGGCTGAGACTGGAAGTTTGCCTGGGCATAAGAGTTTGAGGCTGCAGTGAGCTATGATCGTGTCACTGCACTCCATCCAGCCTGGGTAACAGAAGAAGACTATCTGAAAAATTAGAAAGTCAGTAAATTTAAAAGGCGCCACTTTCTAAATTTTTCTGACTGTACGACTTATCATTGAAGGGATCCACTATTTCTTCATAGTTCCCTCTCCCAGAAGCAAAGGAGTGTTTTGTTTTGTTTTGTTTTGTTTTGAGTTGGAGTCTCACTCTATCGCCCAGGCTGGAGTGCAGTGGCCGCTCCCGGCCACCGCAGCCTCGACCTGCTGGGCTCCAGCGATCCTTCCGTCTCAGCCTTCCAAGTAGCTGGAACTACAAGTGTGCGCTACCACGCCTGGCTAATTTTTGATTTACTGTAGAGATGAGGTCTCGCCAAGTTGCCCAGGTGGGTCTCGAACCCGCGGGCTCAGGCAGTCCACTCACTTCAGCCTCCCAAAGGTGCGGGATTACAGGCTGAGCCACCGAGCCCGGCTAGGAGTGTTTTAAAAAATATTTTCCTGCATTTATTTATGTTGGTGGTGATATTATCCTTAGTTTTGAGATTTATGGCTCTGTTAGTACATTTTGATCAGGCTATAGATTACGGAGGGAAAAATGTACTCCATTCATTATGGGCATATTTGAAAGTCTCTCCAATCAAGTGTCACCATGTCCTAGATGGGAGTTAGCATGAAACTCTTGACTTCTTAAAACCTTAGAGACGAGATCCAGCTATCCTAGTATAAAATCTGAAGCATTTCAGGGTCCTCTCTCTAACTCCTTGTCAGTGTCATTCGTTATCTCTCCTCCTAGCTTGCGCATTTTACCTCCATTACTGCTGCGGTGTGCATGTCTCAGTGTCTTTGAACATGCTCATCTCTTGGCATAGACATCTCTTTGTTACTCCTACTTGGTCTACTCTGACTCAACCTTTAAAATTCAGCCTAGGAGTTATCCTTTTCCAGAAAGTTTTCCTAGGTTGGGATTGGGAGCCCCATCTCTAGGTTACTCTATATTTAATATTTGTTGTTTTCCTCCACTTGCAATGGACAGGGATTGTATCTGATTTTCCTTGTATTCTCAGCCCATCTTGGAACCTTGCATCAGTAAGGACTTGTCCAGTGAATCCATAGTTTTAGGCTGGCCTGATAGCAGCTGTGCTTTCCTAACCAGTCACTATTACTCCATGTTGCTCTGGATGAGTTTTAATAGAGTGTCTTCTATTATAGCCATTGCCTGTTGCTCTCTGCCCTTCGTGTTGTCTCTATTCCAAGTCCACTCTTCTTTCCTCTGCTCTTTGCTCATACCTGGACCAGCGTGGCTGTGTATGCAGTAGACACAAAGATACTAGTAAGAAAGAACTTGATTTGTGACAGATCCTGGAATCTCACTTGGAATGAATGAAGATCACATTGGTAAGTGGAGAAGCTGGGATCTTATGATTGCTTTTCTGACTCATAGTCTAGTGTTCTTTTTTCTTTTTTTTTTTCTTTTTTGAGTTGGAGTCTCACTCGGTTACCCAGGCTAGAGTGCAGTGGCACACTCATGGCCACTGCAGCCTCAACCTGCTGGGCTGGGCTCAGGTGATCCTTCTGCCTCACCCTTCCAAGTAGCTGGAACTATAGGCATGTGCTACCATGCCTGGCTAATTTTTTGATTTATTGTAGAGATAAGGTCTCACCAAGTTGCCCAGGCTGGTCTCGAACTGTGGGCTCAAGCAATCCTTTCATCTTGATCTCGCAAAGTGCTGGGATTAGGCGTGAGCCACCGTGCACAACCTAGTGTTCTTTTTTCTACTTCCAAGTTTCTTCTTTATTAACCTTTGGTACATTTGGACTTTTACGTAATGTAAAATGAATGCTACAAAGCCAAATTTTAACAAATGCTTGTGCCAAAAATACAGGATTTGACTTATCTGTTTGATGGTGGGATGATTGAGACTTTAAGAGATGCGGGATAATCAGGCTGGGTGTGGGTGCTCTCCTTTTGGAAGGCTGAGGTGGGAGGATCCCTTGAGCCCAGGAATTCGAGACTAGCCTGGACCACATAGCAAGACCTCATCTTTAAATAAATAAATAAATAAATAAATAAATAAGCAAGCTGAGCGTGCTAGCATGCACCTGTAGTCCCAGCTACTTGGGAAGCCTGAGCCCAGGAGTTTGAGGCTGCAGTGAGCTGTGATCATGCCACCGCACTTCAGTCTAGATGACAGAGTGATACTCCGACTCAAAAAATAAAAGTGAGTTTTTAATGACTGCTGTATTAAACCCCTAGTAGTATCTGACAGGTGATTTTAATTATTCCCCAAAGCATTTTGCTGATTATGGAGTCTTAGTAGCAAGCAAAAATAATCATTTATGCATACATTCATTCATTTAGTCAACATAGGTTTTGGGCTCTGTGTTAATTGGTTCTGATGATACACAGGGCTGAGTAAGTTGTGAGTGCTGTCTTCAAGGAGCTCTCTCTCAGTCTTCAAGCAACTCCCAGGTGCAGTGAAGATAAGGTATAGACATAACAGTTCAATGTTTGTAGATGCTATAAAGTAAGTAGCAGAGGGGGGAATATTACAACTTTTTTCAGGGAAACAGTTATTGGAGGAGAAACTGAGCTTATTTCTGAAAGAAGACTAGGTCTTGTGCGAAGATGACTCTAGACATAGAGTAGGATGACCTGAATTTGAACGCCAGCTCAGCCATTTACTAGCTGTCGAACTTGGGCAAGTTGCTTAAGCACTCTGATTCTCAGTTTTTTCCCCTATAAAGTGGAGATAATCACGTCTATATCTACCTTTGAAAGTTGTTGCAAGGATTTTTTTTTTTTTTGAGTTAGAATCTCACTCTGTTGCCTATACTGGGAGTTCAGTGGCATGTTCATGGCCACTGCAGCCTCCGACCTGCTGTGCTCAGGCGATCCTTCCACCTCAACCTTCCAAGTAGCTAGAACTACAGGTGTGTGCTACCATGCCCAGCTAATTTTTTGATTTATTGTAGAGATGAGCTCTTGCCAAGTTGTCCAGTCTGGTCTCAAAACTCCGGGCTTGAGCAGCCTAATTAATAGCTTCTGAAAATTGAGTATGGTTCTAAGTGGCTTGGATAGCAACAGGCTGAACTGGAAAGAGCTCCATTTCTTGTCAGAAGACTTATGCTTGCATCTAAGTGATGCAGCTTATGTCTGTGCCACCATTGAAAGTTATTTAACATTTCAGAATTTTCATTTTCTCCATCACTAGAACAGAAAAATAAGTTACTTTGTAGACTGTGAATTAGGGATAGGTTGGGTAAAGTGCACACCACTTAATCAGTTAAAAGTTTAATTTATGAGCCGGGTTCGGTGGCTTAGCCTGTAATCCCGCACTTTGGGAGGCTGAGGTGAGTGGATTGCCTGAGCCCGCGGGTTTGAGACCCACCTGGGCAACTTGGCGAGACCTCATCTCTACAATAAATCAAAAAATCAGTCGGGCATGGTAGCACGTGCCTGTAATTCCGGCTACTCAGAAGGCTGAGGCGGAAGGATCGTCGGAGCCCAGTAGGTCTATGCTGCGGTGGCTGGGAGCGGCCACTGCACTCCAGTCTGGGCGACAGAGTGAAACTCCAACTCAAAAAAAAAAAAAAAAGTTAGGAATATTAAAACAAACTTTTCCCTTCCATTACACTAGACTTTTTTTAGAGAAGCATACTTTAAAGATTCAAGGGGGAGCATTCTATCATTTGTACTGTGCTGACACTGATAGCACTTTACCATCTACAAGTTTATTCCTCAGAGTAATTTTGCAAGATGAGTTTAGATCCCAGCTGCTGCACATGCTTGTATTATGAACTTCAAAATTACTTAATCTCTTTATAATTTACTTGTTCCATCTACTGGATGGGTATGCAATGATATTTACATGAAATAGTTGTTGGGAGGATTAAATGAGGTAATTATTAAAGTGCTTAGTTCAGTGTTGGGCACATAGTATAATTTCAGTACATGGTAGTGCTGATTAAGTATTGGTGTCCCACCAAAATTCATGTGTTGAAATGCAAATCCTCAGTAATGGTTTTTGAAGATTGAACCTTTGGAAAGTAATTAAGTCATGAGGGTGGAGCTCTCATGATGGGATTAGTGCCTTTATAAGCAGAGACTCCAGAGAGCTTGCTTCTTGTCTCTGCTTTCTACCATTTGAGGGTACAGTGAAGGCTATCTGCAAACCAGGAAGCAGGCCCTCACCAGACCATGAATCTACTAGTACCTTGATCTTGGATTTTCCAACCTCCAGGCCTGTGGAAAATAAATGTGGTATTCTGTTACATGTACAATAGCCTGAACTGAGATAGGGAGCATGTTATCACTTTCATTTTATAAATGAGAAACTGGACACAGATTTATAAACCTGACTAGATTCACTAGTAAGAATTGAGGGTGGGATTCAATTCAGATTTGCGTGGTGCCAAAGACTTTACTGTTTATCTTTTTACCAGACTGCATTTTATATAATTAACATTTCATTTGTATGGAAGTGTATTCTAAAATACATCTTCTAGAGTGCTTGAAAATAATTTGTTATTCTTAGGCATTTAAAATTTCAGTGATATTTTACTAATAGTGTACATGAACTTGAAACTAAATTGGTTAGGGAAGGAACTCTTTGGCCTGGCTGCCTTGTGATTAGACATAATTTTTAGGGCAGACATTCTGGGGTGATAGTAAAAAGTTAGTAAAAAGAACAGTGTGTGTGTGTGTGTGTGTGTGGTGTGTGTGTGTGTGTGTGTACGCGCGCGTGTGCGCGCTTCTCTCTAAACAGTTCTATTGAAGTAAAATTGACATACAGTAAATGATACAGCTGGGTATGGTGGTGGCCCATGCCTGTAATTCCAGCACTTTGAGAGGCTGAGGTGGGAGGCTCTCTTGAGCCCAGGAACTCAAAAAAAAAAAAGTAAGCTGGGTGTGGTGGTACATACCTGTAGTCTCTGCTACTCAGGAGGTTAAGGTGGGAGGATGCCTTGAGCCAAGGAGTTCGAGGCTTTAGTGAGCTGTGATCATCATGCCATTGCACTCCAGCCTGGGCAACAGAACGAGACCCTGTCTCAAAAAAAAAAAAATATATATATATATATATTAGTGAAATAAATTTAATGTACAGTTTGCTAAATTTTGACACATATATATACTCATGAAGCCACTGATGCAGATGGTGAAAAAATCCATCACCTCCCAAAAGCTTCCTGGTACCCCTTCGAAATCTCTCCCTGTATTCCCATCCAAGCAACCACTGATCCACTTTCTATCACTATAGATTAAATAATGATCAAGCCAATTACCATTTAGTCAATTCAGCTCTCAGCCTTAGTGTACTCTTATGTAAAATGGCGATTCTACCATCTGCCCACAGGGCCACTGGGAAAATTTAGGAACAATGTATATAAAGAGCCTAGCATTATGTCTGACACACAGTAGGCCTTTAATCCTTGGAAGCTAGTGTTACCAGCCAAGTTTTCAGTTGGTGGTCCAGGTTATATTTCAGAGTCCAGTGGAATTCAGAGTGTCAAAATGTATTTCTGTCACCTAGAACTCCTGTCCTTTTCCACTGAATGAACTTCCAGTTTAGAAATAGGAAAGTTTAGATTTAGGCAGCTTGAGGCCATAAGGGGCTTTCTAGTGCTCCTTTCTTCTCGTCCTCATGCCCAGTGTTCCGCATGTTATTAATTATGAACAGATGTTCTTCATAAATAATCAAAAAACTCCACAGCAGATATTTGAGCTCCTTATGCCTAGATTTAAGCCTGGAATTATGATGAAGCTGCATGAGCAATGAACTTATAGTCAGAGTTCTGGGTTTTAGTTTCCATTCTGCCTTGGGTGAATCAAAAAGTCTTTCTGGGCCTCAGTTTTCTCACACGTAAAGTGGAGGAGGCTCATATCTCACATGGTTCAGAAAGTGAATTGTATGACAAGATTATAGTTTGTCTGCATCCTCCCATGACTGCCTCACAGTGTTAAAACTTTGTATAAGGTTCAGGTAGCATTTAAGTCTGTTATCTTAGAGTTTTTTAAAATGTATTTTTTATTAGGGTCTATGAATAAGTAGAACAAAAAGGCAAAACCCAAAGGTTAAAAGTGCTTAGACTTTAAAGCCTGAGAAACTTTAATTCAAATCTTAGTTTAGTAGCTGTGTGACCTTGGACAAGTTTTTAAAATTTCTATGAGTCCTAAATTCTCACTTGCCAATAAGGAATACCTGTTCTGCCTCAGAAGGTTGTTGGGAGGATTAGAAATAATGTGTGTACGGTGGAGTGGCATATAGCAGATGCTCAGTAATGCTAAGTTTCATTCCTTTCATTTCCAAAATTGGTAGATTTGTGGATTCATTGAACTATTGCTGAAGGGATTACTGTTGCCCTCTCATGATGCAGTTCAGGACAGGATAGCTGTTAAATAGTGTGTCTCAGATTTCCCATTTAAGTCTGTAAATGCAGTTTGAGGTTTATGGTGCTAGCAGTTATTGTAAAAGGATTTTTAAAAAAGAATGAGAGGACTCTATGCCATGATTTTGTATTTTCTCTTAATTGTCATTGCTCTGACTAGAGGTACTTTGTATTGTGGGAACCAGGGAAACCAGGGCCATTTTCTTGACTCTTTTATCTGTGTTTATTTGGGTTGGAGGATTGTTTAGAGGTTTCCTAGTGAATAAAGTAGATTTACTGAGTTCAGATTCTTCCTCCTGGACGAAGCCAGGATTGACCTACTGGGGGTGGGGAAAACAAATAGGAGAATATTGGGAAAACTGGTGAGTTGTGCTCGTAAAGTTGTCAGAATCTTTGAGTTGAGGCCATGTGGAGAACAGTTGATTCTCCATCCTCTCCTTCCCCTCCAGTGCCTGTACACTCCAACACAAAGGGAGCTTTAAGATGGAGGTCTGCATTGTAATTTCCTAGAAATTACTGCTTCTGGTAACTGCTCATTCAGTTTGCACCTCTTTGCTGCAGTGGATGAAACAATGGGGACAATAAAGCCATTTATCTGATAGCTATAGCCTCAATGGGATGTTTGTTTTAATAATGGTATAATTTGCAGGGTTCATAAATTGTGGTTTTATTCTCATGGAAATAACTGCCCGGTGGTATTTGGATTCTCAGGTCTCCTGTTGTGGATAATTTCACTAACATTCTGGCTGACAATTCCCTTTATTCCAGACTTCGCTTGAGATTGTTCAGGCTGGTTGGGTAATTAGCCCAGTGCAGAGCCAATTTTCTTTAGTTTGGCAATGGCAGGTGGTTACTAGGTAACTAGAGGATCTTCTGAAGGGGGAAGAAATTCTGCTTAGGGATTCAAGGTAAATCCTAGATTTGTTATGATTATCTGGGATTTTAAAAAAATCGAATACCAAAACATCTGATGAAATTTAAAATTTTAAGTCTTCTGAATATTTATTTTCTATGGTACCAAACAACCCATTATATTTGGAGTATTATATGTTTGAGTTTTAAATTTTCATCTACATGTTTTGTCAGGGAATATCCACAGAAGGCAAAGGATGATAATAGCTACCACGAGCCAGACAGTGCCCTAGGTGTCTTACATATATTATCTCTAAATCTTAATGAGAACCCTGAGCGATAGATATTGTTTCCATCTTACCTAAGTGAAAACTTAAATTTAGACAAGTTTAGTAACTAAATTAAGGTATCCCAGCTAATTAATGACAGTTTACCACATTCAAAGCTTACATTAGGTTTTCAATTATAGTATAAGACATTCTGAAGATACATTCATGTTTCTATTAAACTCTTAGATCTAACAGTAATTGGCTCAATAATATACACGAATTAGTAACTATCATCAGATGTGTGTATCTGATTGTTCTTGTTGTCATTTAATCTTCTATTACAGCAGTAGGTACATGGAGTATTTTGATTATCTTACCAGCATTAAAGGACTTCCAGGCATGGTGCTGTTTTAAGAATTCTTTAGGCTGGGTGCAATGACTCATACCTGTAATCCCAGCACTTTGGGAGGCTGAGTGGGAAGGATTGCTTGAGTCAGGAGTTTGAGACCAGCCGGGGTGACATAGTGAGACATCATCTTTAATTAAAAAAAAAAAAAAAAGAAAGACTTCTTTAAAAGGCTCCAAAGCATGTGTAGTTACTGGAAATAGCCTCAGACTTGGAGTTTGAGGGTTGGGTTTCAAAATCTTGGCACTGCCACCTACTGGGTGATCTTGGATAAGCCTCTTAACCATTATTGGATAATCTTTGCTCTTAGATAAGAGCCTTATTTTGCTCATCTGCAAAATAGGGACATGATATCCACTTTATAGGGATGTTAGGTTTAATGTAGGTGGTAGTGCCTAGTATATGCCTGTAACATAGTAGGGGCTCCAATGGATGTTGATTTCTTTCTTCATATCTAACTCTACTACTAGTAGAGTATCGTTCTTTCATCACTGGTCACAGGTTTTATTAAAAGACAGCCAATTTCAAGTGCCATTATATTGTATTTTCATGCTGATACTGTTAAACTAACAGAGTTCCTTTTTTGCTAGGAACGTTTCAACTAGTAATTTGTTTAAGGAACACTTAGACAACTGGTTATTGTTTTTTTTACTCTCTTAGTCAAGAGAGTAAGTGCGTATGTGAAAAGGGTGTTGGATTTGTGATTATAAAAACTTGGTGGTTGTTCCAGCCTTGCTACTTGCGAGCTGAGTTTCCTGGGACAACTGACTTTCTCTGTTTGAATTTTGGGATAGGGATAATACTGTCCTTATTTGCTGTGAGGATCAATTGAGATAATGGATGTGAATTGCCTTTTAAATAGAAAAATGTTAGGCAAGATAGTAACTATTAATGTAACTTTCATAATTAGATTAGTTGAGACTTAGTGAGAATTCACTACCATTTTTAGAGGGAAACTAAAATTTCATTTGAACTATGTAAAGAAGACGTTTTTATGAGTTTTGTAGTAGTTCTTGGGGATAGCAGAAGAGGCCAGAATGATGTCCTGTGTAGAAAAAGTATTGAGTGGAATGTAACTGTATAGTGGAAGTGAGAAAGGGATGAGGGTGGGGCTACAACTGTGAGTCATGCCACAGGGACTTTGGGAGGAGCTTAGACTTAAGATTTGGATCTTGGGCTAGTCTTGATTCATAAAACAAGAGAGATAGAGGCTCCTTCATTAAAAAAAAAATCAAAAAAGCTTAGGACACTGGGCAGTGTGTGGAGAATTGAATGAAGTAGGAATGGAGATAACAGCTGTAGCTTCCCTCATGAGGATACTCAAGTTGAAATCCCAGTTTTAAGTCTTCTAGGAATATGTGCAGAAGTTAAAACAGATTTTTTTTTTCGTTCCTAACTCTCCCTTCCTCCTAACAGTTAAATGTGTCCACTTTGTGGGAAAGTTCCAAGTGAGTCTTGTGATTATTATGCTTGAGTCCAGTGGTGTCTCTCAGATGAGCACAATGGCATATCTTCATTTGAAGAGGTGTAGGAGGCTGGCAAGTGGGGAATCTGCTTGCATAGACTAGAAAGATTAGTTTTATGTAGTCATATTCAGGTTATCTTTTCCCTGAAAATGGATTCTGTTTACAGCATCTCAGTAATGCAGATATTTTTCTTAAGTAGAACATCAGCCCAAATTTTCAATGTGTTTAATTATTGATGTAGCCAAATGCTGCAGTTTATTGGTTAAGGATTTTTCCACGTGAAGAAAGGCTTCTGGTTCTGAATTTTGGTACAACATTCATTTTATTCATTCCCTCCCCCAGGGGGATGCCAATTTTTCTTTACAACAAGTGACTGCATTATGTTATCTGGATCATTGCCTTTTGTGTTGAGTATTAGGGTAGAATAGTTGTGCAGGGCAGTTTCAAAGTCTGCGTTTTATTTGATTGTAAGGACATATTTAGGCATCTTTCTTCTAGCAGACCTTCTTTGTCTGCTAATATAATGGTAGTATAGTGGTTAAGTAGGAAACGGATCACACTCAGAATCTGTCTGAGTTGTTTTGTTATATTAACTTCATATTATAATAGTGCCAACTGATGTTTGCATAATTCTTTGCAGAGTATTTTTAGAGTATTTAAAATTTTTCTTTTTACATGTCTGTTTCTTGTACTGAATGGTAGCTCTTTTGGGGTAGGACCATTTTTTTTCACCTTTGTACTCATTTTATTCAGCACAGAGCTAAGAATAATAACAATGACACTAGCTAACATTATGCTGTATACCAGGCATTGTACTAAGTGCAGTATTTGTTCTAATCATTGTTATCCCCATTTTATAGAGGAAAGAATTGAGTCACAGAGAAAGGAAGTCATTTGCTTAGTTTAATAGCTAATGAAGGGATGCAGCTATGATTAGAACCTAACCATCTGACTTCAGAGACTATGTACTTAACTCTTACACTATATTTTCTCAGAAACAGTTTGTATGAACATACAGGTATATATGAAATGCATTCTCTGTCTTATTTGAGCCTTAAAACTCTGTGAAGACGATATTGTGCTTTATGTATCCATTCTATAGGAAAAGTAAAGCGTTTGTGTATATTATCTCTGTTTTTCTAGTAGTGGCACAGATTGTGTTTTCCATAAAGGTTGTTAAGGGAATGAATGATTGAAAAAGTCAAGTTTGAGTTCAGTATTGTTAAAAAGTGATTAAAAAAATAAAGAATGATGATACTAAAATTGCTAGTTTACTTTTATATCCTATGCTTTCTCCTGATTGCTTCGTTCTTGGTCACTATTTGATATGCTTGAGAATTACAGTAATGTTAATATGGTGACTTTTAATATATTTGAGCCTTTATATGATAACTGTCTATAGCAGAGCCTTCATTTGAGAGAAGTATTACACTTAAGCATTCTGTAACACTTGAAGAAGCAATTTTTCTGATGTCTGAATGAATTTAATTGTACTGGGCTCTTTTTGATTGCCTTGTCAGTTTTCTTTTGTATTTCTATAAAGAAGATGTGAAAGTGGCAATTTAGTTTTTCAGTTGTTTTTTGCTTTAGTGTGCATTTTATTTTATTATATCTTTTTTTTTTTTTTTTGAATTGGAGTCTCATTCTGTCACCCAGACTGGAGTGCAGTGGCCGCTCCCAGCCACCGCAGCCTCGACCTGCTGGGCTCCAGCGATCCTTCCACCTCAGCCTTCCAAGTAGCCGAAACTACAAGCATGCGCTACTAAGCTCGGCTAATTTTTTAATTTATTGTAGAGATGAGGTCTCACCAAGTTGCCCAGGCGGGTCTTGAACCCGTGGGCTCAAGCAATCCACTCACCTCAGCTTCCCAAGGTGCGGGATTACAGGCTGAGCCACCGAGCCCGGCTATTTTATTATATCTTGAGTAGGAGTCTCACTCTGTCTCCCAGGCTGGAGTGCAGTGGTATGCTCACGGCCACTGTAGCCTCGATCTGCTGGGCTCAGGTGATTCTTCCACCTCAGCCTTCCAAGTAACTGGAACCACAGCTGTGCCCGGCTAATTTTTAATTTTACTGTAGAGATGAGGTCTTGCTAAGTTGCCCAGGCTGGTCTCGAACCCTGGACTCAGGCAGTTCTCTTGCCTTCGCCTCCCAAACCACTGGGATTACAGGTATGAGCTACCACGCCTGGCAAGTACGTATTTTAAATAAATAACTTGAAGTGACGCAATATTCTGTGAGTTCTCTTTTTTTATTGAAATATTGACATTAAAAATAAGATTATTTTAATATTATTGGAAAATGTACCCACTTTGAAATTTTATAGAGCTAGAAGAGATCATTGTTTGCTCCACCCTCTCATATTACAGATAAGGAACAGAAATTCAGAGAAGTCATTTGATTTAAGGTCATTTAGTTTGAAAATGGAGAACCTGGGATTGGAACTGAAGTCTCCTTGTATTTATTAATACCATAGCATACTTTTTTCCTTTGAAAATTATTTTTTTAAAGGTTGTGTCACATGGCCAAAGTCATAGGCTCAAGTGTTTTAGCTCATCTGTCCTGCAATAATATTTCATAAACTTGTTATTTTTTGGAAATTGTTTGATTTTTGATAGGAACACCTCAGCAGTAACAGATCAAGGGGCTAGTTTCATGAAGAGCTTTCTTCTTACCCCTTGAGAAGAAACCATTTTGCTTCATGTAGCTTCTAGGCTATATCACATCCAATACAGTCATGTTATAGCTTAGTTTCTTGGTTTTCCAGGTGCCCTGCATTATTTTTGTGTATGATTACAGTTCAAAATATTTGAGAGCTCGTAAGCCCCTCTTCTTATTTCGGTCTGAGATGTTTATTATGTTCAGGTAATATACCCCTCATCTAAGAATGTCATAATTTATTCTGTTGTTCCAGATTGTAGATGTGACTGTCAGGCAGTAATCTACATATTACTACATCTTTTTTTTGAGTTGGAGTCTCACTCTGTCATCTAGACTGGAGTGCAGTGGCATGCTCACGACCACCACAGCCTCTACCTGCTGGGCTCAGGCAATCCTTTTGCCTTAGCCTTCCAAGTAGCTGGAACCACAGGCATGCGCCATCATACTCAGCTAATTTTTTGATTTATTGTAGAGGCGAGGTCTCATCATGTTGCTCAGGCTGGTCTCGAGCCCATGGGCTCAGGCAATCCTCTCTTCTCTGCCTCCCAAAGTGCTGGGATTAAGGCATGAGCCACTGCGCCCGGCTACTGCACCTTTTAAGAGTTGTTAGTCTGCTCACTCATAAGCAGACCTTGAACAACTATCATAATACTATAAGAAAAGGATTGGCAGTAGCAGGAAACTGCAGGGGGGCGGGGAGATGAAATTGGCAGTAGTGGGAATCTGCCTGAAAAAGGAGGGGCACACCTCATCAACAAGGGTACCTGCATAATGAACATTTGTATACCTAACCCTGAATTGTACCCCACATGTTTAAAATAAAAAAATTAAAAGTTAAAAAAAAAAACAGACTAAGGAAGAAAATTCACATGGTAATTTCAACAGATACAGAAAAAGCAATTGAGAAAATTCATATCCATTAATGATTTTTCTAAAAAAAAAAAACTCTCAGCAATGATTGATGTGCAGGAAGTAGGAAGTTCCTTAACCTGATAAAAGTCATCTACCAAAAAAATGTCAGAGAATACTTAATGGTCAAAGACTAAATGCTTTCTCCTGAAATTAGGAATAAGGCACCACTTGCATTTTTTAAAAAAGAGTTGTTTTAATGTGGAAGCTGTATGAGATCAAAAATTAGAATTTTCATTCTTGATCAGTTGGGTACAATCCTTGGCCTGTTCTATTTGTTTGTTGTTGTTGGGTTATTTTTGTTGTTTTTTAGCTCAGACTAGAGTACAGTAGCACAATCACAGCATACATCAATTCAATTCTTTTCTCATTTTATGTCTATGAGCTGCGCATGTATGTATATATTCATAAATGTTCCCCTTTTCAAACTCAAAGGTACTACCGATATCTAGTAGATTTTTAGGGCCCTGAAATATGTCTGACTCAGTTTCTTTGCAGATTTTACAAGCTTTGAGGGTGTATTGTTAAAATATAGGGTAGCTGTTGAAAGAGACTCAAACATTTGGTGGCTCAAATAAAGTAGACCTTTCTCTCTTACACAACAGTCCAGGGGTATGTCTGTTATGACTACAGTGGTCAGAAGTTCTGCTTCATGAAATCATCCAGATATCCAGATCCCTTCTATCTCTTTGTTGTCCAAAGATGATGCCTTCATCTGAATGCTTAAATAAAGCTATTAACACATCTACCTTGAGTCCATGAGAAGGGAGAAGAGAGAGTAGAGAGCACATAGTTGCCTTAAAAAAAAAAAGTGAGCTAGAAGTCGTATACATCAGTTTTGGCATCTCATTCATTACCTTTAGAAACATGGCATACCTAGTTGTAAATAACTTCCGGAAATGTAGTTTCTAGCTGGATTGCATGTGCCCAGTTAAATCTTGGCAGAGGATGAGGGTAGGGTCTGTACTAAAAGAAAGTACTGGAGGTGGATACTATTAGCAGACTCTTCTACATAGTTGTAGCTAGAGTAAAAGTAACTCTTCCTCCACCCATTATCTTATTTAGTTCTCGCCACAACCTTTGAGGTAGGTGATATTATAACCATTTTGCTAACTGGGAAACTGATTTTGAAGTATTGAGTGATTGGTTTAAAGTCACAAGTTTGGCTCAAAACTGAACTTGCTGTGATTGTGCTACTGCACTCTAGTCTGGGCTAAAAAAACAACAAAAATAACCCAACAACAACAAACAAACTGAACTCTCATTATCTTCTTCCGTAAACCTTTTCTTCATATTTCTTATCTCAGTGAATGACACCACCATTTTTCAGTCACCCAGGCTGGGAATTTGGAATTTCCTTATCTTCTCATACTCCTTCAGTCACTAAACTGTGTAGATATTATCACCTTAACATTTCTCAAATCTATGCCTTTCTCTCCATCTCCACAATTGTTGCTTTAGCTCAGACTCTCAGCAACTCTTGTCTGGACAGCAGCCTCCAGTGACTCTCTCTTCTTAGTCCAACCCTGCCAAACCACTTGTAATCCCTGGGACTCATTTTATGCTGTTATACTCTCAAATCTTTATTCATGTTGTTTCTTCTGCTCAGATGGTCCTGTTGACTTGGTAAACATGACCTTATTTTATTTTTTGATTCGGTGTCTCACTCTGTTTTTTAGGCTGGAATGCAGTGGTGCAATTATGGCTCACTGCAACCTTGAATTCCTGGCTCAAGCAATCCTCTCACCTCAGCCTTGCAAGTAGGACTACCGGTGTGTACCACCACACCTGGCTAGTTTTTAGATTTTTTTTTGTAGAGACTAGATCTCATTATGTTGCCCAGGCTGATCTTGAACTCTTGGCCTCAAGCAGTCCTCCTGCCTCGCTTCCCACAGTGTTGGGATTACATATGTGAGCCACCACACCTGGCCGTATTTTATTTTAAAAATTTAGCACCGACATCACTTTATTTTCCAGATAGAATTGGCTATTTTCTCTTCATGAGTTCTCCTGTGTTGATATAGCACTTTGTTGTAATAATTTATGTCTTGCCTTTTATCAACAGCACTCAATACTGTGTCTGATAGAGAGCAGTTATTCAATAATTGCTTGAAAGATTGGAATATGTGATAGACTTGAACCCAGATCCTATGTTTTTGTTATCATGGTGATTCATCCCGTGTGTACATGTTTCTCAGGAGTTCCTTCCCAGCACCAGCTTTGGAGATCTGACCTTCTAGGAGCTCTTTTCATTGGCAATCATGAGTAGCCTGCTTGAAGAGGGCTATTTCAACAAATGAGTGCTTTTGTGGCATCATCGTTGCCCTGTCACATGTTTTAGAGGTCACATAAAATATTTAATTAACAATTCTAAGATTCTGTCTCTTTGAAAAGTCAAATTTTACTTTAGACAGATCAAACTTGTGGCAAAATTATTTTTCCAGTTGGATTTTGGGAGGATGTACTTTATTTGGCTTTAATGTAGGTGCTGCTAAAGCCATTGTCTCTAACTTGCAAAATAAACAAATGTTGAATGTTTGGCTTCAGTTTTTATTTTTTACTTCAAGGGGCAGAAGGAGTTTACTTTACACCTTGGAGGAGAAGGAAGCAAATTGGGAAAAATGCATCCCGTGAAGATGGTTTTGTTCTTAAGATTATTTACAAAGTGCATACATAAAAATTGAAAGGGAATGACTTCAGTTTACAGTAGGCACAGTTTAGGGAGACATGCTAACATCTCAACAATGAGTGTAAATTCAGCGTGGCTGTTATCATTTCTGATCACTGAAGCTCACTTATTGTGGGTTTAAACCATCTGTTTCGGTGTTAATCCTTTAAAACTCAATTGGTGGATGTTAACGTGATAAAAGGTAATAAAGCTTGAAATATGGCAGTCATTTGGTCTGGTTTACTTTTCAACTAATTGCATGCAAACTTAAGTGTCTTTGGGAAAAAGGAAAGGGAGGAATTAATGCTGTAGTCAACTATTTTGATCTCAGCTTGAGGCCTGCACACCTGTCACTGGCTTGTGGAAGTTTTCTTCCGTAATTAAGAGCTCCTCTCTCATGTTATTACTTAATTGGATGCCACAAGAGCCTGGTGAAACAGTGGAATCCTTTTAATTGCATACCAGCTTTTAAAACAAATCACCAATGTTTAATGTGGCATTGTTTTTATAAACCTTTCCCGGAAAGAGTTTTGATCACTTCAAGTCCAAAAGGGAATATAGTCCTTATGTTTTGGAGCATTGAGGATTCTGCTTGTTATAAAAATAAAAGTCTTATAACACTTTGAAACATCTCTTCTCAAAGAGTTAAGGAACATAATATCTAACATTTATACAGATCTTTAAAATTTGACCAAGTGCTTTGCCTTTCTTTCTCTTGTTTTAATTCTTTTTTTTTTTTGAATTGGAGTCTCACTCTGTCGCCCAGGCTGGAGTACAGTGGCATGCTCATGGCCACTGCAGCCACAACCTGCTGGGCTCAGGTGATCCTTCAGCCTCAGCCTTCCAAGTAGCTGGAACTATAGGCACGTGCCACTGCACCTGGCTAATTTTTTGAAGGTAGAGATGAGGTCTCGCCAGGTTGCCCAGGCTGGTCTCGAACCCATGGGCTCAGGCAGTCCTCTCTCCTTGGCCTCCCAAAGTGCTGGGATTATAGGCGTAAGTCACCGCTCCCACCCTTGTTTTAATTCTTGTAATAGCTCCTAGAAAGGTATTATAATCATGTTTCTCATTTTATAGACGAGGAAACTGAGTATCAAAAAAGTGACTTGCTCAGAGTTATGTAATTAGCAAGTGTGTTTTGTAGAGACTGATGCGAACCCTACTTCCTTTTTGATACATCATGGTCTTTCAGTGAGCATAAACTTCATGTGTGGAAATACCAGTTTAGTGGGGGTTTTCCTTTAACTTGTTTGCCTTAATGTGATCTTAATTTAGTTTAGTGTGTTTGGTTCTTTTCTCTTTGAGCTGGCAACTCTTGCACATATAGTGGAAAGAGGCAGCCTGAAGTAGGTGAAGAAGCCAAAGTGCTAGGAAATGACAGCATTGCGCTCTTCCATGCCTGGGTTATGACTGTACCTAGAATGGAGCATCCTCTGTAAGACTGGCAGGATCTTTGTGATCCTGCTGTTGTGCAGATAGATCCTTTACAGCAGGGTATCCAACTCCCAGGCGGTGGACTGATACCTGTCTGTGGTCTGTTAGGAACCAGTCTGCACAACAGAAGGTGAGGGGCGGACAAGCGGAGCTCTGTCTTCTGCCAGATCAGCAGTGGCATTAGATTCTCATAGGAATGTGAGCCCTGTTGTGAACTGTGCATGCAAGGGATCTATGTTACATACTCCTTATGAGAATCTAATGTTTGATGATCTGAGGTGGAGCTGAGACGGTGATGCTAGCGCTGAGGAGCAGCTGCAAATACAGATTAACATCAGCAGTGAGGTTTGGCCTCACATCCCCCTGCCCCGTGTAACAATTGTCTTCCATGAGACTGGTCCCTGATGCCAAAAACGTTGAGGACAGCTGCAGTTCACAGTATATTTAGCTGAGCTTTTATGAATGAGCTTCTGTGGTAGTCACCTCTTTTGAGGCCCCAGTGCCCATTTTCCTTTCTGACTATTAGGACTAGTGGAGAGAACTCTAGACTGGGAATCAGAAACTTTGATTCTACAGTTGCAGTTAGGTGATTTGCTAACTGACCTGTTGTCTTCAAGAGTAAATTTGGTTAGAACCACCTCTCTGAAGACTTTGCTGAAGGCTTAGGTGTCCTTAGTGCCTTTTTGTTGATGCTGTGACACCTTGTTCACTTATTCCCTATCTGGTACTTATCATATTGTTCTATAGCTATGTTTTTCTTTCCCACTAGAACTATACCTCTAACCCTTCTTTCTACTAGACAATCTGCTCTTGAGAATTGTTGCCCCAAAATACATATTGTGTGAGAGCATGGTCATAGGGTTCTGGATTGTGGTGAACATTTGTGGTTTACTTCTTTAGCTTCCCCCTTATCTCAGCAATGGTCTCAGGTGTTGGTTTAGGATCCGTACCTCCCTATTACTTTGTCCTGTGTGATTTGGTTGGAAATTTCTTAGCTCTTGTGTTATGTGAACCAGGCCCAAGCTAACCAGGGCTTCACATTCATCTGTTCACAGTCCTTGGTTTAGGGGTAATTGTATGTTCTATGCTGGTCTAAACTGAATGTTCAGGACTTTTATAGGAGCCACTACAAAAGACTTTCTCCATTCCTGCTACACTGGAAGTCTGTGTGACTGGAGCTGCTACCTTAAGAGGAGAGAGTCTGGTTCATGGCATAACCAACACTGAGGAGGTGAGGCTTACGAGGTAGATATGATGACTTTGAGCTCTGAATTGAGGCTCCCTCACAGTCTACCCTAATCTTTGGCTTCAGTTAATTAAATCAGTAATTAGGCTTTTTGCTTACACTAGTTAGGTTTTCTGTCATTTACAACCAAAAGAGTCTTGATTTATTTCTCTTCTGCACTTAGCATAGTTCATGGCCTAGACTTTGTTAAATGTATAAATGATTGAACTCTGTGAACTCTTCTTTTTTAGTCTCAGTTTCTTTTTCTGTAAGATGGGAATAACAATTTCTGCCTCTCTGACTTAAAGGGTTGTTATGAATTAATAGAAGGAAAATCTTTCTGGTCTCTTTCAGCACTTAGTCTATAACAGACAGTTGAACAGTTAATTATACAATTATGTATGACCATTAGATCATAGTTAAGTTTTTTCTCTCAACTAGATTGTATGCCCCCTAAGAGTGACACTGCATCTTGCCTGTCTGTTGTTTCCCCACTCTTGCTCAGCTCATGTTGGGATAGTAGCAGGCATTTGTGAATACTTATTAATTATGACAATAGCAGCTACAATTTATTGCATATTTTTATTGAACCAGACAGTATGTAAGCATTCTACATCAATTATCTCCAAACCTTACTTAGCAAATAGCACTATTAGATCAGTAGTATTGTCCTTAGAGGATGGTTATACAGTTAACAAACAGGAGAGTTGAAATTGTTGGTTGAGTTATAAGGGAAAATAAATGTGATTGACCTTTCTAAAACATATATCAGGAATGTTGGAGGGGTCTGCTTTAGGTGAATGATAGAAGTGAACATCAAGTAAATACCTAATAGGAATGAAATCCTGGCTTGTCTGGAATTGTTTGGAAAGTTACCTGTGAGTTTTTTCTTGACATAGTTTTATTGATTGCACCAATCCGTCGCATCACTATTAAATAATGAAAGATATGCAGAGTAGTGGCATTAGAAATACTGGTCACAAGGGTACTGTATAGCATGGTTAATACTCCATTGAATATCGGTGAATGCCCCCTCTCTGGGCCGCTTGTGAATTGATGTCTTGCTAAATATGCTCGACTGGTGCCCAGGAAATGTTTTGCTCATGTTCAGGTTCCCTATTGATAGGCAATCTTTTGTTCTTTATTGAGCTTTAAAGTCAGACTCCAGATTAAGCAAGTAATCGAATTTTAAAAGTCTAGCAAGCATTATATACTTTATTTTATGAATGAAAACATATTCACCTTGAAGCAAGACATCTGGATTGTAGACCAAAGTTTGAATCAAATGATACTATTTACTGAGGACCTGCTAGATAATTTGCATATATTACCTTATATAATCCCCAAAAGAACATTTCAGGATAAGTATTACAATACCCATTTTTGATGAGGATCAGAGAGATGAAGAGAGATCATACAACTGTAAATGTTCCTCTGGAATATTTTGAAACACAGTCCTAATATTGTAGCATTGAACCTCCAGATCAAGAGTCATATAGGAGAAGAATATTTTAAAATTATTTTAAAACTTCTTTTTATTATCCAAAGTGAGTGTCACTTTTACCCCTTAGTCAAATGATATAGATATAAAAATATAAGTCATTTTAGGAAAGGAAGAGGGGACCCATAAAGATCTTGGTTTATGAATTAAAAAATAAGGTGAATAGTTCTGTTTACATGACCAAGTGCTTAAAAAAAAAAAGTGAATGATATGTCATTTCCAGTTCTCTGTGGCATAATTTTAACATATTTATTAGGGATGTAGTTGCTTTAGTAGGGATTTACTAGGGATGTAGTACCAAATGTGTGTGGTCTTTGGTGTATTCCAAGAAAGACTGAGAATAGCTTACAATAGTAATTAATAAAATGGCATAAAAATATTCATTACTAATGAAAACAGAATTTTTTTTTTTGAGTCGGAACCCAGGCTGGAGTGCAGTGGCACGCTCATGGTTACTGCAGCCTTGACCTGCTGGGCTCAGGCTGTCCTTCCACCTCAGCCTTCCAAGTAGCTGGAACTATAAGTGCATGCCACCACGCCCAACTAATTTTTTGATTTATTATAGAGAAGAGGTCTTGCCAAGTTGACCAGGCTGGTTTCGAACACATGGGCTCAGGCAATCCTCTTGCCTCTGGCTTCCAAAGTGCTGGGATTATAGGCGTGTGCCCCTTTGCCTGGCTGAAAATAGAATTGTGTGTGTGTGTGTGTGTGTGTGTGTGTGTGTCTCCCCAGTTGCTGTAGGTGAGCTACAAATTTACCTCTGAATTTCCTGCAAGCCTAGGAGAGAAGGATAACTTTTTAAAAGGACAAAAGAAGACAATTCCTCTGGGAAAATGGTTTAAAATTTAACTGAGTCTAACATTTAGGAAAAGCATGGCTATTGGTGTGAAAACTTAATCAAATTATTTTTGTTTACTTTTTATTTTATTTTATTTTATTTTTTGAGTTGGAGCCTCACTCTGTCACCCAGGCTGGAGCAGGCAGTGGCACACTTCCAGCCACCGCACCCTCGACCTGCTGGGCTCCTGCGATCCTTCCACCTCGCCTTCTAAGTAGCTGGAACTACAGGCGTACGCTACCACACCCTGCTAATTTTTTATTTATTGTAGAGATGAGGTTTCATCAAATTGCCTGGGTGGGTCTCGAACCCACGGGCTCAGGCAATCCTCTCGCCTCGGCCTCCCAAAGTGCTGGGATTATAGGCTAAGCCACCGAGCCCGGCCTATTTTATTTTAATACAGTACCTTTTTGTAAGGCTCTGCTTATAGGGAAGACGGACTGAAATTAAACTAAACTAGGATAGGGTAACTTCCCAGAGGTAGGTCTTAATCTATACCTCTGTGATAATAGACACTTAGAGGAGAGAGCAACCACTTTTGGCCTAGGTAATCAGGAAAGACTTCCCAGCAGAGCAGCAGGTATGTTGGCAGTACAGCAGCTAGACTACTATTTGGCTAGGATGGGGACTTCATGTAGGAGCCCAGAATAAAATACATTATAATAATTCCGAGTGTCTTAGTCAGCTTGGGCTGTGCTGTGGTTTGAATGTGTTCACCAGAGTTCATGTGGTGGAAGTTTAATCCACAATGCTGCAACTGTGCTGAAAGGTGAGACCTTTAAGAGGTGATTAGGTCTTGAGGGCTGTACTCTCATGAATGGATTAATCTTGTTATAGGAGAGTGGGTTTGCTATCTGGAGAGTGGGTTTGTTATAAAAATTATTTGTACCCCTTCCTCCACCCTCCTCTCCTATACCCTCTCTTACCTTTCTGCCATAGAATGACACAGCAAGAAGGCCCTCCCAGTTGTGGTCCCCTCCACATTGGACTTTGTAGCCACAGACCTATAAGAAATAAATCTATTCTTTTTTTTTTTTTTGAGTTGAAGTCTCACTCTGCTTCCGAGGCTGGAGTGCAGCGGCACACTCACAGCCACCCCAGTGTTAACCTGTTGGGCTCTGGTGATCCTTCCACCTTAGCCTTCCAAGTAGTTGGATCTACAGATGCGCAGTACCACGCCTGGCTAATTTTTTGATTTATTGTGGAGACGAGGTCTTACCAAGTTGCCCAGGCTAGTCTTAAACTCCTGGGCTCTGGCAATCCTGTCACCTCTGCCTCCCAAAGTGCTGGGATTACAAGCTTGAACCACTGTGCCCAGCCTTTTTTTTTTCGTTGTTGTTTTTGAGTTGGATTCTCAGCTGGAGTGCAGTGGCACCCTCCTTCACACCTCAGGTGATCCTTTCATCTCAGCCTTCCAAGTAGCTGTAGCTACAGGTAGCTACAGGCATGCGCCACCATGCCTGGCTAATTTTTTGATTTCTTTTTGTGAAGACGAGGTGTTGCCATGTTGCCTAGGCTGGTCTTGAGCCCGTAGGCTCAGACAATCCTCCCGCCTCCGCCTCCCCAATGCTGGGATTACAGGTGTGAGCCACCGTGCCTGCCTTTTTTTTTTTTTTTGAGTTTTGAGTGGGAGTCTCACTCTGTTGCCCAGGCTGGAATGCAGTGGCATGCTCACAGCCACCACAGCCTCAGTGTGCTGGGTTCAGGTGATCCTTCTTCCTTTGTCTTCCAAGTAGCTGGAACTACAGGTGTGCACTACCACACCCAGCTAATTTTTTGATTTATTGTAGAGATGAGGTCTCGCCAAGTTGCCAGGCTGATCTCAAACCCCTGGACTCAGGCAGTCCTCTCACCTCAACCTTCTAAAGTGCTAGTTTTACAGGCATGAGCCACCTGGCTCGCTTAAGTATATTAATAACAAATTAAGGTTATGATAGTCAACATATTACAGAAAATAATAGATTAGCCTCAGCAAAAAAGTATCTCTCTCTCTCTCTCTCTCTCTCTCTCTCTTTTTTTAATTTTAGAGTCAGGGTCTCACTCTGTCACCCAGGCTGAAGCGCAGCGGTGCAGTCATAGCTTACTGCTACTTTGAACTCCTGGACTCAAGTGGTCCTCTCACAGTGCTGGGACTACAGTTGCACACCACCACATCTGGTTAATGAAAAAAAAATTTTTTTTTTTGTAGAGATGGAGGTCTTGCTATGTTGCCCAGGCTTGTCTTGAACTCCTGGACTCAAGCAATCCTCCAGCATTGGCTTCCCAAAGTTCTGGGATTAAAGGCGTGTACTACTGCACCCAACCCAAAAGTATCTTAATTTTTTGTGAATAAGCCAAGGATATTAAAATGGCAAAAAATGGGCTTTAGACAATATTCTATTCCCTAATAGAATATAATATTTCATTCCCTACTAGAATATAATATTTGTAATGATTAATGAATGATGCTAACTAAGCATCTTTTCATGTACTTGTTGGCCATTTGTATAACTTTGGAGAAGTGACTGTTCAAGTCCATTGTCCATTTTAAAATTGGGCTTTTGCCTTTTTGTTGTTGAATTGTAATAGTTTTCTACATATTCTGGATATCAGACCTTTATCAAATGTATAAATATTTTCTCTCATTCGGTAAGTTATCTTTTCACTTTTTTGATAATGTCCTTTGATGCACAAACGTTTTACATTTTGATGAAGTTCAATTTATGTATTTTTTCTTTTGTTGCTCATGCCTTTGTTGTCATATCTAAGAATTCATTGTGAAATTCAAAGTCATGAAAATTTACCTCTGTGTTTTCTTACAAGATTTTATGGTTTTAGTCCTTAAATGTAGGTCTTTGATTCATTTTGAGTTAAGTTTTATATGTAGTGTGAGGTAGGGGTCCAGCTTCACTCTTTTGCATATAGATATTCAGTTGTTGCCTCTGTAACAGGAAAGAGATCGCTCTATTTGAGAAAATGAAATAAGGACAGTATAGCTACAGTGCGTAAAGCTCTAGGGGCGAGGGACAGGATTAAGAAAGATATAGGATCAGATTTTTTTCTTTCATGTTTTTAGAGACAGATTCTCACTATTGTGCCTAGGCTGGAATGTAGTAGATATTCACAGCACTATGATAGTGCACTGCAACCTGAATTCTTAGATTCAAGTGCTTCCTGCCTCTGCCTCCTGAGTAGCTGGAACTACAGGCATGCGTCACTGTACCCGACACATATTTTTCTTTATACTAAGAATAGTTGGAACCTTTAAAAGGCTTTATGCTGGGAGGAGTAATATGATCTGAATTTGGAAAACAGCACTTTGCTGTGTATTGAGAAGATTATAGAAGTGTACCTCTCAATGCAGGGAGATTTTTGCCTTAGTTCACAGATATGGTCCATATGAGAAACAAGGTGGTAGGTTGGGCAAGGAGTATGGTAGGTGGAGATGAAGAAAAATGTTAAAATATTCAGTAGACTGAATTGATAGGACTAAGTGATAGATTATATATTGAGGTGAGGTAAATGAGAAGGAAGTGATAAGTTCTTAGAAACTAGGAGGTAGATAGCGATGACTTTCACTAAAATGGGACACTGGAAAAGGACTAATTTGGGAATAGAATATTATGATTTCAGCTTTGGATATGCTGAATTTGAAGAGACCTTAAGATATCCAAGGGATAATAATGTCCGGTAGGCAGCTAGATAAACATGTCTGCAACTTAGAGAAAGATAAGAGCCAGAGAAAAATTGGTTATATATTCGGCATTTAGAAGATAAGTGGAGCCATGGATATGGATTGGATTGTCTAGGGAGAGAGAATAGAGTGAAAAGAGAATAGGAAATAGTACAGTCTTGAGGAACATTTAATCCCTGGGCAGAGGAGGATAAGCCTGGGAAGCAAAGAGGGGGCAGACATAGAGGATAGTAGGAAAACTGGGAGAATATGGTGTTCAGAAGCCAAGGGGTAAGGAAGAACACAACACAGCTCTATGATGCTGAGAGATCACAAAGTAGAAATACAGATTTAATGTCTATTGGATTTATCATTGTCAGGGTCAATCATAACTTTACTGAAATACAGAGAAATGATTGATAGGGATTGTTCAGCTGATAGCTTTGTTCATTGAAAAACAGAATGTTGACCGGGCTCGGTGGCTCAGCCTGTAATCCTGTGCTTTGGGAGGCCGAGGTTAGTGAATTGCCTGAGCCTGCAGGTTCGAGACCTGCCTGGACAACTTGGCGAAACCTCATCTCTACAATAAATAAAAATATCAGCCAGGCGTGGTAGTGCGCGCCTGTAATTCCGGCTACTCGGAAGCCTGAGGCGGAAAGATCGCTGGAGCCCAGCAGGTCGAGGCTGCCGTGGCTGGGAGCAGCCACTGCACTCCAGTCTGGGCGACAGAGTGAGACTCCAACTCAAAAAAAAGAAAAACAGAATGTTAATCTGGAAGGGATGTTATTATTTTGGTTCTGTCATTTTGCTCTGTTTATTTTTTCTTTTTAGCATTTGTTTTTCAGTCTACAAATAACATGATTATCATCTAGTTTATTGGATTAAAACAACAACAACAACAAAAATGTAAAGCACCAGAACCCTTTTTCTTTCTTTTTTTTTTTTTGAGTCAGAGTCTCACTCTGTTGCCCAGACTGGAGTGCAGTGGCCGCTCCTGGCCACCACAGCCTCAACCTGCTGGGCTCCGGCGATCCTTCCACCTCAGCCTTTCAAGTAGCCGGAACTACAGGCACGTGCTACCACACCCGGCTAATTTTTTGATTTATTGTAGAGATGAGGTCTCACCAAGTTGCCCAGGTGGGTCTCGAACCCGCGGGCTCAGGCAATCCACTCACCTCAGCCTCCCAACGTGCAGGATTACAGATTGAGCCACTGAACCCGGCTCAGACCCTTTTTCTATCAAATGTTACACGAAGACTCAATACGAATAGATTAAATGGTAGCTACTCTGGTTAAATGGGGCTTAGAACACTGCTCTTTTGTATCTCCTTCTACTCCTTTCTGGTCCTGGGTACTTTTTCATAACCTTTAATTCTCTGTAGAACAGCTTGAAAACACTGAGCTAGGTGGTTTCTTATTGCTGAAGGAGCAACTGAGGATCGTGGAGAGGCAGTCCCTTAGCAAAACTGACATAGTTGGCTTTAGATTTAGAACTAGTGTTGTATTAGTATAGTACTGTTACTAAAACTAAGGTCTTTAGCTCCTATTCCAGAGCACTTTCTACAGACTGAACTTTATGGAATGTCTGTCCCTCTTTCTCAGGCCAGCAGTTCTGACTCCCTGAGTCTTCAGGGTCCCTTTTGCATGAAGGAAACATCTGGGTCTGGAGGCCATCTGCTTTCTTCATTGTTCCATGCTTTTGTAGATGGTGGGCACTATAGATGGTGGGCACTGTGGTGTTGGTGTGTTCACCAACTTCCTTTCTACTCCAAGAATTAGTTTAAACGAATCGGTCATGTAATTCCATGTCTCTTGCTAGCAAATTATTGAGGAGAAGGGTATGTGCCCAAATTCTGGCTAGTGAGGCATGAAAGGAATGCTACCAGAAGTTTCTGAAAAAGTTTCCAAAAAAGATACAAGAAGGGTGGCCTCTTTTTCTGGTGGATATTATTTACTACTTATGTATTTGCTCAGAACAGACTGAGCCGGTTTAGTCAAATGTACATATTAATACTT
The DNA here is from genome assembly GCF_000164805.1 of Carlito syrichta. NCBI lineage: Eukaryota > Metazoa > Chordata > Mammalia > Primates > Tarsiidae > Carlito > Carlito syrichta. The sequence continues at coordinate 569,382 of NW_007061863.1, read as the reverse complement.
ACGTCTCAGAGTTCTTGTAAGAAGAAAATGATTTAATGTGTGTGGAAGCATCTGAGAACTGTATACATATTATTTCTTTCATTTCTGGACTCTACAGAATATTAGTTCTCTTTTTCACGTAGTAGAGCTAGGTAAAGAAATGGGTCACAGGATTGGAATATTTTGAAAGGTACATTTATGAAGGAAGAAAAGATCTTCCTTAGATTACCCTTGAACTCAGTGGTGTTGAGGGTGGTATGAGTGAGAAAGCCTGAGGGAAAGTGGTCTTGAAGGGAGACCAGTTGATAATGATTTTTGGGACTAGTCTAGGGGTGGAAAGGGAGTGATGGCTATGAATCAGTGAAGCAGTGTTAAGCAGCAGTAGCATTTAGGCAGTGCTAGGGGAATATTTGCCCTACTAGAGAAAACGTGTTATAAATATCACATGTGTAGGTTCTGATTGGTGAATTTGGGTTCTGGAAGATCTGTGTGAGTTACCCCTCTTTCTTCCTCCTTAGTGGCTCAATTTATCCTTATTTCTAACTATTTGGGACTGAAGAGTGGTATTTGGTAGTAGCTCAGTCTTAGTGCTCCCAGCTGGTAACTTCTAGCAGAGCTGGAGGGGAGGACAAATCATGGTGTAGGTCCTAGTAGTAACAGAGAGGTGCATGGTTAGGGAGGAAGGTAGCCGGTTTGTTTGATCACTCCTCAAGGACTTTGTAATGCGATAGAAATAGATTCAAATTTCAACTTTACAATTTATGTCTAATCATTCTAGATAAGCTTGTGGAAATAGCATTATAACATTTACCTTTCAAGATTACTATTAGTATTGAGATAATGTTTATAAAGCTCCAGACACAGTACCTTACACATAGTAGGTGTTCAAATAAATAATAGTTTTGTTGCTGTTGCAAACAATAACTAGGTTAAGTTAATGAAACTGTGTTTATAACACATCTCTCAGATTACCCATTGATTTGCTTGTTTGTAACCCCTTGGGGTTCAGTGCTTACTGTTTGTTTCAATTACATGTAAAATTGCTAAATTAAATATGGGTGGAAATGGAGTTGAAGGGAGCAATAAAGAAGATATCACTGTTTGCCTTTGGCTCCAAGCGCCTAAAGGTTGCCTTTAATGTTCAGAATTGTACTCTTATTTCTTTATCCTTTTTTTTCCTGCTTCTTTCACTCTCCCTGTTCCTTTTTTGGTTGTTTTGTAATAAAAAATTATGGTAAAATACAGTATACATAAAACTTTACTATGTTAGTCATGTTAAGCTATTTTTATTCTTTGGGTTGTTACATTTTTCCTGTAATGCCCTTTTCTCTTTTCTCCAGGTTAATGCCTTTCTCCTTCAAATTAGTCATCTTCTCAAAGCCTTCATTGATTGCTGCCTTCTAGCTGTAGCTCTTAAACACTATGTGGTAGTTGATGAGTTCCATGCGCTCAAGGAACTTATAAATTTTAGCACTGGGTCTTAGCTAGATTTCTGTCATCTTCTTTACACGTCAAGATTCATTGTTAGCCGAGCTTGGTGACTCAGCCTGTAATCCTGCGCTTTGGGAGGCTAAGGTGAGTGGATTGCCTGAGCCCGCAGGTTCGAGGCCCACCTGGGCAACTTGGTGAGCCCTCATCTCTACAATAAATCAAAAAATTAGCCGGGCATGGTAGCGCGCCTGTAGTTCCAGCTACTTGGAAGGCTGAGATGGAAGGATCGCCGGAGCCCAGCAGGTCGAGGCCACTGCATTCCAGTCTGGGCGACAGAGTGAGACTCCAACTAAAAAAAAAAGGATCCATTGTTCACTTACTGAACTTGGCTTTACTGATGACAGACATTCTGAAATAAAAGTGATCTCCTGGGAATCTGATGGAATTTCCTCTTTATTGTTCTTCCATTATATTTTACTCTTGCGTTTGTGTCAGTTCTCACTAAGAGTAACATAATCCTTTTATGTAAAAATAATATGCCTTTTATATCTTTCTTGCTTAACAGGGATTCTAATGATCTTGATTAATCCTGATGGCATTTTGTCCATATTTTTCCTCCTTAAATCTCCTCCATCTTGTGGTTCTTGGAAGGAATTAGAAAACTTGGCAATAATATCTCCCTATATTCTCCCATGCAGAGATTAACTTTTCAGCATTGAGCTTTTTTTTCTTTTTTAAAAATTTAATTTAACTTAATTTTAGAGTTGTAAGGTACATGTGAGGATTTGCTACATAAGTGAATTACGTGCAGGTGAGGTTTGGGCTTCTTGTGAGCCCTCTCTTCCTCTGGTAGTGAACATGGTACCCAGTAGGTTGTTGTGTGCCCCTTATCCCCCTCCATCTCTCCTCCAGTAGCCATATTTGTTCCCACCTTTGTGGTTGTGTGTCCAATGTTTAGGGCCCAATAATGAGTGAGAACGTGCAGTATTAAGTTTTTGGTTTTTGTGATAGTTCACTTAGAATGATGGTCTCCAGCTGCATCCATGTTGCTGCAAAGGACATGATTTTGTTCTTTTTTATGGCTGTGTAGTATTTTTATTGTGCATATATACCACATTTTCTTTTTTCTAATACATTTTTTATTTTAAATATGTGGGGTACAATTCAGGGTTAGATATACAGATGTTCATTATGCAGGTACTCTTGTTGATGAGGTATGCCCCCTCCTCCCTGGCAGTTTCCCATTACTGTCACTCCTGGCCCAGCCCTCCCCTGGCAGTTTTCCACTACTGCCAATCCTTTTCTTACAGTATTATGGTAGTTGTTCAAGGTCTGCTTATGAGTGAGAACGTGTGATACTCGGTTCTTTGTTTCTGTGATAAATCACTCAGTATTATAGCCTCTAAGTCTATCCAAGTTGTTGCAAAGTTCATAGTTTGTCCTTCTTTATGACTGTGTAATATTCCACTGTGTACATGTACCATATGTTTTTTTTAATCCAGTCCTATTTCAATGAGCAGCACAGTTGGTTCCATGTTTTTGCTATTGTAAGTAATGCTGTAATAAATGTGTGTGTGGGTATCTTTTTCATAGAGTGATTTGAGTTCCTCCAGGTATATTCCCAGTAGGGGGATTGTGGGGTTGTATGGGAGGTCAATTTTTAGATCTTTTAGGAATCGCCACACTGTTTTCCAGAGGCTGTACTAGTTTACACTCCCACCAACAGTGTAGAAGTGTTCCCTTTTTGCGGCATCCTCTCCAGCATCTGTTGTTTCTGAGTTATTGATGATGGCCATCCTGACTGGAGTTAGGTGGTATCTCAGTGTACCACATTTTCTTTATCTAGTCCACTATTGATGGGCATCTGAGTTGGTTCCATGTCTTTGCTATTGTAAATAGTGCTGCAGTGAGCATAGGTTTGCAGGTTTCTTTTAGGAATAGTGACTTATGTTCCTCTGGGTATATTATCAGAAGTGGAATTGCTGGATCATATGGTAGCCATTTTAGCTTTTTTGAAAAGTTTTTTTTTCTATTTATATAGTTAAGATCATACTATTGATAGTTTTCTGAAGTGCTTTTTAATTTAACATTATATCATAAGCATTCTCTGGTGTCATTAAAATTTGTATTAAGCGTCTTTTTTTTTTTTTTTTTTTTGAGTTGGAGTCTCACTCTGTCGCCCAGACTGGAGTGCAGTGGCTGCTCCCGGCCACCG
>NW_007061863.1:557186-565692 GCF_000164805.1 Carlito syrichta | reverse complement strand
AGCCGGAATTACAGGCATGCGCTACACGCCTGGCTGATTTTTTTGATTTATTGTAGAGATGAGGTCTCACTGCCCAGGCGGGTCTCGAACCTGCAGGCTCAGGCAATCCACTCACCTCAGCCTCCCAAAGGCGCGGGATTTTACAGGCTGAGCCACCGAGCCCAGCTTAAGCGTCATTTTTAATAGCCAAATGCTATTGCATTGCATGACATTTAATTATAACTTTATTGTTAGACATTCTGGGCATTTTTCATTCTTTTGGATTTTATAAGTAACATTGTGAGAAGCATCTTTGGTCATAAATTTCAGCTGTAGTTTTTGATAGTTTTCATAGAATAAATAGGGGTAGGGTAATTAGAGTAAAATATAAATTTTTTTAAAGATCTTGTTACACACTGTTGAGTTATTCTCCTAGTTCATTGCAAGGACTAAGTATTTGTTTAATGAAAGAATGAATACTCCCTAGGAAGATTGTGTCTGGTCATACTTTTTTTATAAGAGTAGATGAGTGCCTGTAACTTCTCATACTGCCTTTTAAATTTGGCCCTCTCAGTGTCCTCTGTCCTCATTTGTTCATAGTGAGGGCTTTATCCTCTTGTTAGTTTCAGATTTAATTGCTTATTCTGTACTCAGGACAGATGAAATCAGGTCTTTATTCTTTCTCTCTCAAAGAAGAGATACTGAGTTTATCCTTATTTGGTCATTTCCTTCTTCACTCTTCCATCCTTCATTGGTATTAGCTTAGGATTCTGAAAGCCCTCCTTGAAACCACAGAGATTGGAAAAACTTGCCTGATCCCATAAGTAATACTTAAAGTATAGAAAGAGTGCAAGATCTTGTTAAACAAAAAAATTGGAACTAATTTCTGAGAGACCAAAGGGAATTCTAGGTCTCATACTACCTGAGTGATCTTTGTTCAATTTTATTTTTTGTTTCAAAAATGTGGGGTACAATTCAGGGTTAGGTATACAAATGTTCATTATGCAGGTACCCTTACCTGAGTGATCTTAACCTTTAATCTCTTTGGGACTCTATTTATTATCTATAAAACAAGCTCACAATAATAATTCCCCTACTTATTATCATATAGGCTTAGTAGGATTAATTAACTCACAAAAAAAACATTTTTATTAAATGACTACTAGGTGAAAATTGTGTGTTAAATTCAGTTCATTCATTCAACCACTCATCTTTTTAGCTGGTCAACAGATATTTATTGAGTACCTACTTTGTGCAGGGTTTTATGCTAAGTACTGGATGTGAAGAAAGTCAGCAAATAAAGAGATTTGTAGTTCAGATGAAACATTCTATGATATTGATATGTAATAGTAGCAACAACAACTGCAACTAACACTTAGTGATTACTTGTGGTGTGCCAAGCACTGTTTTAAGCCCTTTACCTGAAGTAATTCATTTAATTCTTAAAACAAACTTTTTAAAAGGTGCATAATTACTGTAAAGTACAAATTACAGTGGAGTACAAAGGAGAGTACTATAAATAGCTACTATTTATTGAGTGCTCATATGAGCCAGACATTATATAGACATTTTATGTACATTTTCTTTAATTCTCACCACAACTCTGTAAGGTATTAACATTTTTTTTTTTTTTTGAGTTGGAGTCTCACTCTGTCGCCCAGACTGGAGTGCAGTGGCCACTCCCGGCCACTGCAGCCTCAACCTTCTGGACTCCAGCGATCCTTCCGCCTCAACCTTCCAAGTAGCTAGAACTACAGGTGTGCGCTGCCATGCCCAGCTAATTTTTTGATTTATTGTAGAGATGAGGTTTCACCAAGTTGTCAGGTGTGTTGTGAACCCGCGGGCTCAGGCAATCCACTCACCTCAGCCTCCCAAGGCGCGGGATTACAGGCTGAGCCACCAACCCCGGCTGGTATTAACATGTTTTTTTTTTTGAGTTGGAGTCTCACTCTGTCGCCCAGACTGGAGTGCAGTGGCCGCTCCCGGCCACTGCAGCCTCGACCTGCTGGGCTCCGGCGATCCTTCCGCCTCAACCTTCCAAGTAGCTGGAACTACAGGCGCATGCTACCATGCCCGGCTCATTTTTGATTTATTGTAGAGATGAGGTCTAGCCAAGTTGCCCAGGCAGGTAACGAACCCGTGGGCTCAGGCAAGGTATTAACATTTTATACATGAGGAAATAGAGTCTCTGGAAGATTAAGAAATGTGTCCATGTTCACACAGTTTATATGAGGTAAAGTTGGAATTGAACCCAGTTTTAGTCCAAATCCCAAACCTTAGTTCTTAGGATTTTGTTGATACAAGGCAGGAGGTCGGATAAAACTTTCTAGTCTGAGAACTAAGGGATCAAAGATATGAAAATCCATTGCCTTTTATGAGGAGAGAGGTAAAACTGAAAGACACTTTCTTAAAAATGTGAGATTGTTCCTTCCGTTTCTCCATATAATTTCTTTCTCTCCAGAATAAGAAATCTTCACACAACACCAAGGGTATTTAAGTTCTTCCTAAGTACTGTACTTGTGGCTGCTGCTGCTGATGGCACATGGCAATTGTTAATGCTTTAGCCAATTGCCTAATAACTGGAAATTTATTCTGGGCAGCAGTACCATGCAACCAGATGGGATTTAAAATGGTCATGTTCATATTAAAAAAAACCCCCAAAACTAAACTAATTTAGAAATGTCAATTTGCAACTTGATGTTGCTGTGTTAGAATTTTCTAATCTTTCTCCCCAATAAGGAGTAGGAACTGTTTCATTAAACTCCTTTTAAATTGTTTACACTTGTTGCACACTGCACAGATGTTCATCGTGCTGAAATGTTTTTTCAAAATTTGTGTGCAGTGGAAAAGGGAAACATGAAGTTTTAGTTCGAAGTCTAGAATGGCTATTGAATAAAGGAGTGTAGTGAAATTTTTAGAGTTTATGGAGTTGACTTTTAACAGTTGCTTTTGTAGTTGTGCTATTTAATTGTTATGGGTTTGGGAGTCATAGATTAGTGAAGAGAGACTCATTTTAAGTAGGCTGTATTTAAAACTGTTTGCATTAGTTAGTCCCTGTCTCATCACTTTTGCAGCAACTTTCTGACTGGGTTCCTTATCTCCAGTCTCACCTTCCTCAAGTCTGTCCTCCCTACTGTTTCTCTCTGAGCCTTGTTATAGATTGCACTCCTCTTTTCTGCTTGAAAGCCTTCAGAAGCTTCCTATAACTTTGAGAATAAAATTCAGACCCTTTAATTTAGCTTGCAAGGCTCTTTCATTATTTGACCTCTGCCTGCCTCATTAACCTCAAATCCTACTTTTTTTCATATGCTGTTCTAGCCAAATTGAACTACTTGGCACTAACTGTCCAGATCTCATTGCTGTACCCTCATTCACACTATTATCTCTATTTGAAATGCCCTCCCACCCTTTCTTCTCTCAACCTCTTAATTACCCTTGAAAACTTAGTTTGGAGCCTGGCTCAGTGACTCAGCCTGTAATCCCGCGCTTTGGGAGACTGAGGTGAGTGGATTGCCTGAGCCTGCGGGTTCGAGACCCGCCTGGGCAACTTGGCGAGACCTCATCTCTACAATAAATCAAAAAATTAGCTGGACATGGTAGTGCACGCCTGTAGTTCCAGCTACTTGGAAGGCTGAGGCGGAAGGATCGCCGGGAGCGGCCACTGCACTCCAGTCTGGGTGACAGAGTGAGACTCTTAACTCAAAAAAAAAAAAGGTCTCGCCAAGTTGCCCAGGCGGGTCTCAAACCTGTGGGCTCAGGCAATTCACTCACCTTGTCCTCTCAAAGCGTGGGATTACAAGCTGAGCCACCGAGCCCAGCTTATTATTATTATTTTTAAATAAAAAGCATACTGAGGATATTTTCACTTAGGGAGCCCCAAAAAGTATAATAAATTTTGATCAGTATCTCCTTGTTTTTTTATGTCTGCTGAGTTGAGATTGTTCCAATATTTGAATTTTTTTTCTCCAAGAATCACCTACAGTTTAATTACATGCCAAGCCTGAAGCAGATCTATAAATAGTGGAGCTTTGGTTTGGGGAGGGGGACCGAACAAAGCCTTTCTGATTACCTTTAACTATTATGATTCCTTCTTCTTTCCACAAATGGGGTGATAGTGGGTTATTACATTGATAAGGGATATTGAATTTGTAGAATAGAGGTCCTGAGTGTTATATGATAATAAGGTAGAAAAATCTCTGTGACCCCATGTCATCCCTAAGAAACATTTTCTAAGTGTTTACTTAAGGTTGGTGCTGGAATACAGAAATGAGGTATAGATCCTGCTAGCCTGCTGGTTATACAGTGTATGCCTTTGGGAGCACCCAGTCTAGACATAGCCCTGTCCAGCAGAACTTTTCTTTTTACTTTCAGAACAGTATTTTTTATTGAGGATTTTAAGTGGAACGAATACAGCAAAAGAAACATTATGCTCATCTAAGCTCTAGAGATGTAAACCCGTGTGCGACAAAGAAACGTTATTAGACGAAACAAGTTAAAGAAACTCAAAATTCATATTAAGGCTCACTGGTAGAGTTGTTTGGTTTTCTGCTACAACTTCCATCCAAAATTAATTAGCTTCTAAAATGAAATACATGGAAAATTGAGAACTTACTGGAATCGTAAGGCAACAAATATGAGCCAAATTTTTAGTTCTTTGTGACTTTCTGAAAAAAAAAAAAAAACAAACCCAACTTTTCTGGTATAGGTTTCCCTAGGCATGGCATCTTATTCCTGGTCAGTATTCCAGACAAACAAAAGAAAAGATCTTGGGGTTCACTTTTTTCTGTTTGAATTTCTTCTGTTTGAATTAGGATCTTTACATTTTTCTTGCATTAATTCACAAAGTAAATATGTATTTATGTTAGTAGTAAAATGAAGAAATGATAAACAAAAAAATAGTAGACAACAGATCACATGACAGAGCATCAAGTCATTTCCCCCACTCCGTAACAGTGGTATAAAACGTGAACATGACGCTTGATAGGGTCCACGATCAAGTAAGAAAACGTCTGCTCGTGACTCTTCATGGAAGGGGGTAGCACATGCCAGTGGAATCATAGGCTGTAACTTTAAAGACAGAAGAGGTGATTTGTATTTTCTTGGTTTGAGAATTCTTTCGAACGCTCACAAGGTCCTTATAGATCAGCATTGCTGTTTCCAGATACGGGCTAAGCACGACTTCATATTGACAGAGGGCTCTGCCGAGGCACAGGTGTTTGAACACGCAGAACAGGAACTCCTCTCTGTCTGTTGGGCTGAACACTTCATATTTTTCCAAGTCTTCCACTAGCAAAACTTTTCATAACTCATCAGAAATTAGAAATGGATCACAAAAGGCATCTAAACACTTAACAATGTGTCCATTGTCTCGTACAATATCTTCATCATATAGCCTATTGAAAAATGACATTGAAAGCTGTGTACAAGGAACGTTTATAGCTTCAATTTTTCTCACTTCACTTCCTAATGTAGTCCACTCTCCAGAAGAATCTGAAAGTAACTTCAGATTGGGAATGACATTTGGGTCTTTGAAAAAAAGCCATGACGAACTCGTCCTTCCGATAGGCCTGGAAGGTCTGGTCAAACCCGAACACCTGCGCCTTGATTCTGCCCAGCATGGACCACTGGCGGAGCCGGCCGGCGGTCTCCGGGGTGCTCAGGGACGGGAAGGAACCTGAAGCTGTAGCCGCACAAGCCCCATCTGCAGTGATGGAAATATTCTGTATCAGTGTTGTCCAGTACAGTCGTCACCAGACACGTGGAGCTCTTGAGTGTTACAAATATGCCTAGTGAGACTGAGGAACTAAATTTTAAATTTTGTTTAGTTTTAACTCATTTTAATTTGATTTGAAATAGGTATGAATGGCTAGGGCTATTGTATTGGAAACACAGATCTAAAGGAGCAAATCATGCAAATAAGGAAACATAATTACATATAATAGGTGCTATGCTATAAATAAATCTAAGATTCTTTCCAGGATTAAGTCAGATATATCTGGAGTAAAGTGGAACCCAAACGAAGAAATAGAATAGTCAGTTCTGAGAGTGGAGAGAGGGATTCAAGAAAAGTAGCATAGCTTTATGAGTCTGGGCATGGTGAGGCCAAGATGGGAGAACTGCTTGAGGCCGGGAGTTTGAGACCAACCTAGGCAACATAGTGAGACCCTATCTCTACAAAAAAATTAAAGCAAGAACAAAAAAACTAGGCAGATGTGGTGCTCTGCATCTGTAGTCTTAATTGCTTGGGAATCTAAAGCAGGAGGATCCCTTGAGCCCACAAGTTCAGTTATAGTGAGATATGATCATGCTACTGTACTGTAACCTGGCTGACAGAGGAAGATCTTGTATCTAAAAAAAAAGTTGCTATAACTGGTTGTCACATATGCAACTTAAAGAATTACACTGTCTTAGAGTATTTATAGGTTACGAGTTTTCTGAAAATTAATATAAAATAAAACTCAGTCACTCCCAAATCTCATTAATCTTGCCTTTGATTCAAAAAGAAACATAGGAGTTTATGAATGTTTCTGGTTATTATTGTTAAAGCATTTATTGTATAAAATTTATGAGAAAGCTGGTAAATTGAGAATTCTTTTTTATGGATAATAATAAATAATAGTTGGGAGTTGCACTTTAAAATGAAAAAAATGTTCAGTTTTTACATGAACAGGTAGCACTTACTAGATGGGCCAGCTTTTGAGCCACTGACAATAGAGTAACATAAGTGTATCATAAGGTTTGCTGGTTGGAGCACCCATACCATATTTATGTGTGTGTGGATATATGTTCTCTTTATAAAAACAACACTTGTATAAATCTGTATGTGGATATATGTCCTCTATATAATATTAATGACTAGGAATCATTGAATGTAGGGTGAGTGGTATGGACATTACTACCTTAAGTCAGGAAAGGAAATGAATACTGTGGTCTGGGACAATTATGACAGACTTCATAAAATCGATTGGACTTAAGTCGTTCGATGAAACATGGATAGCCCTTAGGTAAACCTAGATTTTGGTGTGGTAAGTCTCATGGGAACTGTGGCAACCAAGGTACTGAAGCAGGAATGCAGGACATACTTAAAGTGCAGTGGGTTCATGTTTGTCAGAGACTCGGTGTTCTTGAATAGGTATATTTATCAAGAAGGACAAATGCATACCAGTTAAGATATTAAGATATTCTTAAGGCAGTGAGGAGTTGTTTAATGGTTTTATTTGGGATTTACTGTTGCTCTTTTTCAGAAGCAGTTGTGGGTTATCAGGAATCTTTGGGGAGATGGCCTGCAGATGCGCTATACCTGTGCATATGTGGGTTTCTCTCTCTCTCTCTCTCTCTCTCTCTCTCTCTCTCTCTGTGTGTGTGTGTGTGTGTGTGTGTGTGTGTGTGTGTGTGAGGAGTTAGTTAGGGTTGGCATGATGGATGACGATAGGTACCCTACTTGTTGTACTAGTATAGAATAGAAAAAATAGAGAAATAGAGAAACCTTCTCAATCTGACTTTATTACTATATTCATTAATTTGTATATTCAACAAATATAAGTGCCTGTGTTCTATGCCCTGGGGATCTAGATATAGATGTAAGTTATAGTTTTCAACCCCCAGGGAGCTTATAATCAGATTTTTGTCTGATATAAGTTCTTGTTGCATAGATTACAGGCACTTACTTCATCCTGGAGAATAGATATGAGGGCCCTTGTGATGGTACTAACCATTTTAAATATTCCCTAGTCCCTGCCCCATGGCCATGACTCCTTTTCCTCTCTAGTATATGCTTATTTCTTTCCTCACATTGCCAGCCAGACAATTCTTGCTTACTCTGTTGCCTGCTGCCCAATTAGAACACTGTGGCTTTTAAAAAAATTTCTAACTCTGTACTAATTAAGTTAATTGTGGCTTTTTCTTTTTTTTTTTTTTTGAGTTGGAGTCTCACTCGGTTGCCCAGACCGGAGTGCAGTGGCCACTCCCGGCCACCCCAGCCTCGCCTGCTGGGCTCCGGCGATCCTTCCGCCTCAGCTTTCTGAGTAGCCGGAATTACAGGCATGCGCTACCACGCCTGGCTGATTTTTTGATTTATTGTAGAGATGAGGTCTCGCTGCCCAGGCGGGTCTCGAACCCGCGGGCTTAGGCAGTCTACTCACCTCAGCCTCCCAAAGGCGTGGTATTACAGGCTGAGCCACCGAGCCTGGCTAATTGTGGCTTTTAAAAAATGCTCGCCTGCATATAAGTCTGTCTAAGAACAGGGGAGAGGAAATAGTCCTGTGCAAGCCCCCAAACCTGAAGAGCTCTGTTGCAAGCATCCTTTCAGATGCCAGGTGAGCCAGAAATGCTCCTCAGATAACCCAGAGTCACATCATATGTACTGCCTTGTGAGGACTAAGGCAAAACCAGTTAATAAGATAGCTGAAGTTGGGCTCGGTGGCTCAGCCTGTAATCCTGCGCTTTGGTAGGCTGAGGTGAGTAGATTGCCTGAGCCCGTGGGTTTGAGACCCGCCTGGGCAACTTGGCGAGACCTCATCTCTACAAT
>NW_007061863.1:532653-557166 GCF_000164805.1 Carlito syrichta | reverse complement strand
TACAAAACAAAGGAAAGGACTTAAATTTTATTCAGTATTCTTATTGAGAAGAGATAGTTTGAAAAAGATGCAGTCATAGACAATTTTTGGGTTAAAGCAGAATGAACTCGACTGGGAACCACACATAAATTGGAAGAAAAATTTGGGGAAATCTCTTGTTTAGTAACAAGAGAGAATGTTAAATCATGAGAGAAACAGTAGAAAAAGAATAGATTCAGGACAACAAATAGAAAATATAGTAGTGATAATAAAAAGTTTTGATTCTGAAAGTATACCTAATAGATTATATGAATCAAAAAATTAATTGGGTGTATAACGCGCGCTTGTAGTTCCAGCTATTTGGAAGGCTGTGGTGGCAGTATTGCAAGAATCCAACAGGTGGAGGCGGCATTGGCCGGGAGTGGCCACTTCACTCCAGTCAGGGCAGCAGAGTGAGACTCCAACTAAAAAAAAAAAAAAAAAAAAGATAGCTGAGAAAAATAGAGTCAATTTTAAAAATTGCTTTAATAAATTTGGAATAAGTCAACAAACCAGACAATTCAAGCATGAAGGAAGAAACAAAAAAATACTAATGTTTACTGAACATCAGGCCTGATGTGAGTGCTTTGCATGCAGTTTCTCAGGTAATTTCTACATCAACCCTTGAAGATGGGTAATATTTCCATTTTGCAGCTGAGGTAATTGAGGCTCAGGGGTTGAGATAAAAAGCCTGACTTAATCCTGGTTCCTCTGCTTTTTTATCTTTGACTTGTAGTTATGGAATCTTTGCAAATGACTTAAACTATATGATTATCTCTTTATTTGGTGGTTAAAGAAAAGAGGAAGGTGACTGCCAATAATTCTTAATTCAAAGTGTTCTTTTTGAGGATTAAATTAGAACCTTCTATGAAAAAATTCAATTCAGAAACGTAGTAGGTGTGCAGTTAACTTTGAATGTGAGCCTCTTGTTTCTTTGTTTAATCAGGGATTCCTTTTAAGGGAAGGATTAAAATTCCTGGAAAGACTAAGAAATTTTATAAAGAAATATGAAGAATTAAGAAATTTGACTCAGTGTAATAAATACAGCCAATAGACATATTTATTATATAGTATCTTATGTTTATAGGGGAAAAAGAAATTTTTGCTGAGCTGCATTCAATGACCTTCCCTTGAATATTAGGGAATGATGATGCAGAAAGTTGGTTCCATGTCTCTCTCTTCCATACTCAGGCTTCTCCTTCATGTTATTGGCACTTTAGCTTTGCTTAGTGTACTTTTTAAAGTTTCTGCTTTTCGGGTATGTAAACAATAATACATAAACTTTATAAACTATGAAGTATGAAGGAACAAAGAATTCAAGTAGAAACATGAGGGGAGTTTGTGTGGTGCTGGACATGAAATAAATTCCAGCATGTTTGTTGGGTAGAGATGCAGAGGGTGATGCTATTTCTGCAGAGCCTTGGGCTGAAGGGGAGAGTCCTTTGCTCAGAGCAAATATGAAACTACTCAGAAGTCCAAAGTTCTAGCAAGGGAAGCTGGTGACACTTGGCATCTGATGATATTGAAGGGCAATATTTAAATTGGGCAGCTGAAGACTGGTTCTTAGTAGAGTGTGTGGGTGTCTTATGTGTGTGTTTTGCCTGACTGATGATTTGGAGCTGTGGGTAATTTGTTTTTTTTTTATAGGGACTGTCTTGGTACCATGAGGGCAGCCAAATTTATATACTATATATTTTTAAATGAAAATTCTTAATGTTTCCATTGTGTTTCTAATCTGCTACATTGAATGTACAGTGTGTCTGCTTCTAATGTGGTTCTCTTCGATCGAAAGCTTAGGTTGCCAGAACTGGCCTGAGGAGGTACCTTTGTCAACTTTCATCTCTAGTATTTTATATGTTATTTTATGGTGTGGTATAGTGGTCAAGGGCCTAGGCTTTGGAGTCAGACTGCCTGAGTTTGAATTCAGCCTTTAGTTACTAGCTGTGTGATCTTGAGCAAGTTACTTGACCTTTCTAGGCTTGGACTTGTCATTTGTAAGAGAGATAATAATAGTCTCCACCTTATAGGATCTCAGTTGGGTGAGATAATGTGCTTGCTTATTACAAACACTCAGTAAATATTAGCTATTATTATTATCATCATCATTTTACTTCTGTCACGTGACCATGTTTGCCCAGCTTCCTTGCTTGTTTATTTGTTTATTTATAAATTGTGGTAAACAACATATACCATAAAATTTGCCATCTTAACCATTTTAAGTGTACAGTTCAGTAATGTTAACTATATTCCCCTTGTTGTATAACAGATCTCTAAAACTTTCTAGCAACACTGAGACTCCATACCCATTAAACAACTCTCCCTTTCTCCCTCTCCCTGGTTCCTGGCAACCATGATTTTACTTTGTGTTTCTATGAGTTTGACTACTTAAGGTACTTCATTTTAAGTGGAATTATACAATATTTATCTTTCTGTGGTTGACTTTTTCATTTGGTATAATGTCTTCAAGATTCACCCATGTTGTAGCATGTGACAGGATTACCTTCTGTTTAAAGGTCACATAATAATTCATTGTATGTATATTCCACATTTCTTTTTCTATTCATCCTTTGATGAACAACTTAGTTTGCTTCCCCCCCTTGACTATTGTGAATAATGCTTCAGTGAACATGGATATACAAACATCTCTTCGAGATTCTGCTTTCAGTTCTTTGGGATATGTATCCAGAGGAAGAATTGCTGTATTATATGGTAATTCTATTTTTAATTTTAAAAAGAGATAGGGTCTCACTATGTTGTCCAGGGCTGGAGTGCAGTGGCTGTTCACAGGCGTGCTGGTAGCGTACTAAAGCCTTAAACTTCTGGGTTTCAATGATCCTTCTGCCTCAACATTCCAAGTAGCTGGGACAATAGGAGTACACCACTGTGGTCCAGCTTATTTTTAATGTTTTGAAGACCTTACATACTATTTCAATAGCAGCAGTACAATTTTATGTTCCCACCAACTGTGCACTGGGGTTCCAATTTCTTTGCGTCTTCAACAGTTGTTATTTTCTATTTTGTCTTGTTTTTTTTAGTAATGGCTATCATAATGGATGTGAAGTGATAGCTTATTGTGGTTTTGATTTGAATTTCTCAAAGGATTAGTGATATTGAGCATCTTTTCATGTGCTTGTTGGCCATTTGCATATCTTCTTTGGAAAAGTGTTTTATTCAAGTTCTTTTCCCATTTTAAAGTTGGGTTATTTGTTTGTTGCTGTTGTTGAGTTGTAGGTAGCTTATTTATTTTATTTTTTTGAGTTGGAGTCTCACTCTGTCGCCCAGGCTGGAGTGCAGTGGCATGCTCATGGCCACCGCAGACTCGACCTGCTAGGCCCAGATGATCCTTCTGCCTCAGCTTTCCAAGTAGATGGGCACACGCCACCATGCCCAGCTAATTTTTTGATGTATTGTAGAGATGAGGTCTCGCCAAGTTGCCTAGGCTGGGTAGCTTATTTTTTATATGCAGTTTCTGTTCAATTTTATTTTTAAATTAACAGCAGTAAAATTGACTTATAATAACATTCTATGAATTTTAAAACATGCATAATTTGTGTAACTGCTGCCACAGTCGAGATACAGAAGAGTTCCATTACCCTAAAAAAACCTTCTCATCACAACTAACTTATTAGCAGGTACTTTTCAGTAGTATTATTGAGAACCTGCCTTATTTCAAGGTTAGTCAGTTGTAAATTAGTCTAAAGTGCTTATGACTCTTGACTGGTTTGCTGAAATGCTCTGTTTTGGTTTTTTTTGGGACAGATGAACTTGGAAATCAGACTTAGACCCCTCTTTTCATGTAGTAGAGGACTACTGACTAAGTAATTAAATGCAGGGATATTGGATTCTATGGTATATGGTTTTGACCAAGGTGCTGTTAACCTGTGGTTATAAATCTGTGTTTTTATTATCTTAGTTTTGGGCTTATTAATTCATAGAAACTTTTATGAATAAGTGCTACAGTGAAGTCTTAATTATGCTCACTAGTAAGAAGTGGGGGAGAGAGCTAAGAAAGAACCCTAGATTGAGATAATGAATGCAGCAGAATCAACTCCTGGCTATTTAACATCCTAAAACTCGTAAATCATTTAATTTCTATGAGATGTAGGTGTCTTACCTGCAAAGCGGGTAAGTTGATAACCCTCTCTCGTAGTCTTTTTGGTTGTGAGTAGTAAAATAAAGAAGATGAGAATATGTAGCAGTCCATAAATGTTAAGATGAATGTGAATGGAAAGAATATTGATAATAGAACCCAAATAAGTCCCAGATTACCTTTTAAAAGTTATATAACTTTACTGAGATATAATTCACACACCATACAATTGACCCATTTAAAGTGTACAGTTCAGTGATGTTTAGTATATATGTTAGAATACAGGGAGTTGTGCAGTCATTACCACAGTCAGTTTTAGAATTTTTTTTTTATTTTTTTATTGAGTTGGAGTCTCACTCTGTCGCCCAGACTGGAGTGCAGTGGCCACTCCCGGCCACTGCAGCCTCAACCTGTGGCTCCGGCGATCCTTCTGCCTCAGCCTTCCAAGTAGCCGGAATTACAGGCATGCGCTAGGCACGCCCGGCTGATTTTTTGATTAATGTAGAGATGAGGTCTCGCTGCCCAGGCGGGTCTCGAACCCACGGGCTTAGGCAATCCACTCACCTCAGCTCCCAAAGGCGCAGGATTACAGGCTGAGCCACCGAGCCCGGCTTTAGAATATTTTTATTACCACCTTAGAAACATACCCTTTAGCAGATACCTGCATTCCCCCCATCTTCATCATCCCTAGGCAATCCCTGATCTATTTTTTACAGTAGATTTGCCTATTCTGGATATTTCATATAAATGGAATCATATAATATGTGACTTTTATGATTGGCTTTTTTCATTTAGCATTATGTTTTCAAGGTTCATTCATGTTATATTATCTATCAATACTTTATTCCTTTTTGTTGTTACATATTTCATTATTTTCATATGCTACATTTTATGTATTATTTACCAGTTGATGGACACTTGGGTGGTTTCCATTTTTAGCTATTATTTGTAATGTTGCTATGAACATTTATGTACAAATGTTTATGTGAACATAGGCTTCGTATTTCTGTTGGATATACGAGGGGGGACCCAACAAAATCCAGAATTTATTTATAAAAAATTGTGTATTCTTTTTTTTTTGAATCAGAGTCTCACTCTGTTGCCCAGGCTGGAGTGTAGTGGCACGTTCACAGCCACCACAGCCTTGACCTCCTGGGCTCAGGCAATCCTTCCATTTCAGCCTTTCAAGTAGCTGGATCTATAGGTGCGTGCTACCATGCCTGGCTAGTAAAAATTGTGTGTTCTTAAATGTTTAAACTTAGTCACCTTCAAAGGACTCTCCATTTGATGCAGTACACCTATCGAGATGCTTTTTTTACTGCTCAGAACAGTTTTTGAACTCATCAATTTTGATGCCTTTTAGTGCTTCTGCTGTTTTTTGTTTTACCTCTTCCATGTCAGCAAAATGTTTTGCTTTGAGGACTTTTTTCATCTGGGGAAACACAAAAAAGTCACTCAGGAAGAGATCAGGTGAATAGGGAGGGTAGAGCACAGGGGTCATGCCGTTTTTAGTCAAAAAGTGCTGAACACTCAGTTTGGTGTGGGCAGATGCTCTCTAAAATTACCTATCATGAAATGGGCAAATGCACTGAAAGAATCTCAAAAAAGAAAAAAAGAAATTCAATGAAGCCCAACATAGCCTCTCACAACAATGCTAGCTATTACACTGATGCCGATGTGTACCTAGAACACTTACCTAACAGGAGAAGCCTGTACTATTTTTTGCCTTCCAAAAAATAATTCTTTTTTGTGGGGGGGAGGGGGGTCCCCCCAGTACATCTCATAGTGGAATTGCTAGATCATGTGGTAACTCAATGATTAACCTTTTGAGGAATTCCAGACTGTTTTCCAAAGTGACTGTGCCATTTCACATTCCCACCAGCAGCAATTAAATCTCCAATTTTGCTGCATCCTTGCAATCACTTGCTATTTATCTTTTTGGTTTTAGCCAACCTAGTCATTGTGAAGTGGTGTCCCATTTTAGTTGGATTTACATTTCCCTGTGGCTAATGATGCCGAACATCTTTTTATGAGCTTATTGCCTGTCTTATTATTTTTATATTTATCTTTATGCTTTACTACATAACTTGGTAATATCCTTTTTTTTTAGTAAGATGGTACTCTGCACCCAAAGGTGCTTATTAATACTGATTTGTTAGTTGATTATAAGAGATATCCAGAGGGAGAAAATAATGGCTTCGTCCTACCATTCTTTTTTTTTTTTTCTATCATGTTGAATTAAAAGTACTTAGGATATCCAGAAAAGGGACATTTCCAAAGAATATTCAGTCTGTTTAGGGGAAGACCTGATTAAAGAATTAAGATAAAGAACAATTTTAATGGCTGAAATTGATAGTATTGATTATAGGCACTTACAATTTGACCTTAGCATTGGGGATACAGTAGTGAATAAAATAAAGTCCATGCTTTCAATTGTGTTCTAGTAGGTAGAGAGAGAAAAAAAAATCAGTTAACCTAGGCCTCTCTGATGAGGTGAAATTTGAGTAGAAATCTTTTTTTTCTTTTTGAGTTGGAGTCTCACTCTGTCGCCCAGGCTGGAGTGCAGTGGCATGCTGACGGCCACCATGCCTCGATCTGCTAGGCTCAGGTGATCCTTCCGCCTCAGCCTTCCAGGTACCTGGAACCACAGTCATGTGCCACCATGCCCGGCTGATTTTTTGATTTATTGTAGAGATGAGGTCTCGCCATGTTACTTAGCCTGGTCTTGAACTCCTGAGCTCAGGCAATCCTCTCGCCTCGTCCTCCCAAAGTGGTGGGATTACAGGTGTGAGCCACTGCACCCTGCCTGAGTAGAGATCTTAATGAAATAATGGAGCAAGTCGATAATTTGAAGGAGGAAGGCTTTAGGTACAGAGAACTATTGTGAGTACTAAGTCCTTGAGGTGGAATGTGTTCGGTTTATCTAGGAACAACAAGAAGAGAAGAATGTTCCTACTGTTTACGTTAAGGGATCCAAGGCTTGTATGTTCTTGGCCAGCTCAGAGTGGTTTTCAGACAACACAAATGTTGATGTTAAAATTTAATTTTACTGTGGTATGGAGCAAGAATGAAAGTGGCAAGGGGTAAGATTAGATAGGTAGAAGAGAGTAGATTAAATGATGCCGAACATCTTTTAGGATATAGTAATGACCTTGTACTTTACTCTGAGTGAGATGAGAAGTCATTGTGGGTTTTGAAAAGAGTGTAGTGACATGCTCCAAAACTGGATTTAAAAGGATCATTTTGCTTCTGGAAAGAGAGAGACTAGGGATAGATGGATGGTGAGGGCAGAAGCAGGGGGTTCAGACAGGAAGCTGTTACAACAGTTAAGAGCGATAATGAAGGCTTGAGCCGTTGTGGTATTGATAGAAGTAGTAAGAAATGGTTAGAATCAGGATATGTTTTGAAAGTAGAGATGACAGAATTTGTTGATAGATTGGATGATGGTTATGAAAGTAGAAAGTAGTCAAAGAAGATTCTGAGATTTTTGCTTTGAGCAACTACAAGATTACAGTCACCATTTATAGAAATAGGAAAGACTGGGAGGAACAGGTTTGTAGAAGGGAGTTAGGCCTTTGATTTTAGATATATTACTTTTTAAGATGCTATTAGATAACCAAAAGGAGATGTCAAGTGGACATTTGTATATGTAAGTCTGAAATTCAGAGAAGTTCACATTGGAGACAAAAATTTGGGCATCATTAGCATAGATGAAGCCATGGAGTAGATGTGATCACTTAGGAAATGTATATAGCTGGAACAAAGAAGAGATATGACTACCCAACAGTGGATACTCTTAACACTGAGAAGTTGAGATGATCAAAGGAGAAGCCATTGAGGTAGAGGAAGACCCAAGAGAAAATGGATACCTGAGGCCAGGTGATTTGTGGGGAGTAATGCCAAGTGTCCTAGTGTGGTCACCTGGAGTCTTAGAGTCCAATTATGGTTTAGTTCTAAATAACTGTAGGACATTGGATAGTTTACCTTTTGGGGCCTTGGGGTGATCTCTGAAGTAAAGGGCTTGGATAGATTATCTCTAAATTTCCCCCCATCATTATAATAAACATATTTCTATAGTGCTTTATAGTTTACACAAAGCATTCTCATGTATTTATCTTACTTAATCATCATAACAAATCTGTGAGACATATGTGTGTGTGTATATCTGGCGATCCTTCCGCCTTGGTTTTCTAAGTAGCCAGAACTATAGGTGCACGCTACTACGCCCAGCTAATTTTTATTTATTGTAGAGACAAGGTCTTGCCAAGTTGCCTGGGCTGATATTGAACCTGAGGGCTTAGGCAATCCACTTTACCTCGGCCTCCCAAAGTACTGGGATTACAGGCTGAGCCATCAAGCCCGTTCATTTGTTTAATTTTTTTATTTTATAGAGAGAGGGTCTTGCTATGTTATCCAGGCTAGTTTTGAAATTCTGGCCTCAAGTGATCCTCCTGCCTCAGGCTTCCAGAGTGCTGGGATTACAAGTGTGAGCCACCATGCCTGGCCAGGACTTTTATTTTTATATCAATTTTATAGTTGAGAAGATTAAAGAAGTTTAGAGTCTTGTCCAAAGTTACAATGTTGTAGTCAGTAAGACTTGAATGCTGATCTGCCTGATTTTAAAGCCTGTGATCTTTCTACTGTATAGCAACTACCTTTTTATGCTAATGTTACAGAGCTCTGTGATTGTGAGCACATATAATTTATTCAACAAATATTTGATGAGCACTGGCTGTAGTAGTCACTATTTTTAATGCTGGGGGTACAGTTGTGACCAAGGTAAACTTCCTGCCTTCCTAGGTCTTTCATTCTAATGGGAGGAAGCTGACAGTAGACAAATGAACACACTAATAAATAATATAATATTAGTGCCATAATAAAAAGTAAAGCAGGGTAAGGGAACAGTGTATGTTGAGAGAAGATCAAGAAAAGCCTCTCTGAACAGATTACATTTGAGCAGAGAGAACTGAATGATCTTAAGTAGAAAGCCATGAGAAGATGTGGTAGAAGGGAGTGCAGAGCAGAGGAAATAGCAAGTAGAAAGATTCCAGAAATAGGAATGAATTAGGTGTGTTTTGAGGAAGGGCAAGAAGGCCACTGGGAGAGCAGGTGGCTGATGAATAAAATGCATTAGAACTTTGGAGTCATTTAGCCCTGGGTAGAGGACATTTCTGACTGCCATCAGTTAATTTGTTGTGTGACTCTAGCAACGCACCTGATTTTTCGGATATTTAATTTATTTAATTTTCTTGCCTATAAAGTGGAGAAAAGAAAATAAAGGCTATAATAAAAATTAAATGAGAAACTGTGTGTAAGACACCTAGAATGGTGTCTCACATATTAACATATGTTTACTGTACACCTACTTTTATTGACAGTGTCCTAGGCATTCATTCCATCATCAAATAATTTCAGTTTGTTTTTCTTTGTTTTTTCAATTTGTTTTAGTCAGCAGATCTTCAGGTTCTTGTTTTGTGCCAGGACTATATGAGACACTCTCCCTAAACTCACTTTTATGTTGAAATCAAGAAAGAAGTATTGAACTAAAACAAAAACGATTTAGAAGTTGATGAGTAGGTACAAAAATAAGAGCTTGGGATTCTGGTAATTGCAGCCTCTGATATATTAATTTATTATGAAAAGAAACTGAATGTGCATTTCTGTCATCTTTCCTCATCACTGAATACTAGCTCTACTCAGGTACTTCCCAGCCAGACTTCCTGCAGATCCAAACCTGCTTGCCTTAGGAAAATCAGATAGGAGCCAAATCCTCCACCTTTATAAGACCATCTGTTTTCAGACCCACAGATGCTGCTCTTACTTACATTTGCAACCCAACACAACTGGAATGATTTATTCATCTCCAGGTAACATTTGTGTACCAGCCTTCTAGCAAAGTACAGTATCAGCTTTACACTTAATGACGCATCCAGCACAGGTGGTGAGCTGCACTGTAAAGGATGCTTCTGACTTAGAAATGGCTGATGGACAGGTGGAGGTAAGCTGTTAGCTCTGAGAGTATAAGCTGGAAGAAGCAAGTGAATACTGGCAATAAGAACTTCTTGTCCAGTAAAGAGTCTTGATTGTGTATCCTAGATTCCTGGAGTGTCTGAGATCATTTAGTTCAACTGATTATTTAAATTAAAATTAATTTAGGGGGTATAAATGTAATTTTATTACATTGTTTTTTTGCATAGTGCTGAAATCTGGGTTTTCAGTGTAAACATCACCCAAATAGTATACATTGTATTTGTCATGTAATTTCTTATCCCTTGCCTGGCCCCAGCCTCTTACCTTTCTGGGTCTCCAGTATCTCTTATACCACTTTCTATGTCCATGTATACACATTATGTGAGAACATGCGATATTTGACTTTGTTTCCTGAGTTATTTCACTGGAGATAATGGCCTTCAGTTCTATCTATATTGATGCAAAACACATAATTTCATTCTTTTTTTATGACTGAGTAGTATTACATGGTTCAGCTGATTCCTTAAGTTAAATGTGGTACTATTTAACTGTTAAATTAGGTTAACTAAGAAACAAAGAACTGAGTATCACATGTTCTCACTCATAAGCGAACCTTGAACAATTATCATAATAGTATAAGAAAAGAATTGGCAGTAGTGGGAATCTGCTTGGGGAAGGGGGGGCATACCTCATCAACAAGGGTACCTGCATAATGAACATTTGTATACCTATCCCTGAATTGTACCCCATATCTTTAAAATTAAAAAATTAAGAAGAAAATTAAGTTAACAAAGTGAGGAATTCACTGTTGAATTAGGTGAGGAAATATTAATAAATGAAGACCCAGAGAGAGGAAGGAATTTAAGTTGCATAGCAGATTGAAGTTCACAGCCAAATTAAGCATCTGCTTTGTGCCAGTTTAATTTTTAGCTTCTTTACTTACATTATTTTATTTAATCTATAAGTTCCTTTCTGTCTCCTCTTGTACTTTAGGGTATACAAGAGGGTGTAATTAGGTATAATTAGCATTATAGTAATTTTATTCCATGACAGAATCTTTTAATAGTCAAATCTTTATAACCAGACACAGTTGCTACAAACAAGTGATGCTTACTTTTAGAAAAACCCAGAATGTTAGTATATACCTGTGGGGATATCTGTGAGTGAATACAGCTAGAGCTAGTTTGAGTCCTGGGTTCTGTCCTCTAAAAGGTGCTTTGGGGATCCCCTGTCTAGAGAGCAAGTTATGACTATGGTACCTCAAAGAGGCTTGGTTTCCCTTTTAGAATGTTTGGTTTTAGTTGCTTCCTTTTCACTTTAGGTTTTAGGCTCTTTGACAAGCCATCTGCTTCTCAAACCCAATTTCCCTTTACCAGCAAGAGTGTTTACAGGCAGTTCAGATGGAGAACAAAGGCTTTCTCTAGTTCCTGGTGATTTTGTAAGAGTGGAAAGGCTACAGGGAGAGATTGCATCTGCTTATTGGAATTCATTTGTGATGTATGCCTGATTAGCAGTTTTTTTTTGTTGTTTTTTTTTTGTTTTTTTTAACGGGGACTCTGGATTAGCTGAGAAGGAGATAAAATTCTGGAATTGAGGTCTATCCATGTGCATTTTGTCTGTTTTGATCCTTGCCAGTATCAGGGCTCTGAAGAGCTTGTTGAGATTGACATTACTGCTTTGTTTGTTTTTTTACCTATATCTATTGTTCAAGTTTTCTATTTGTCCTTTGTTTTTTTGTTTGATTTTTTTTGTTTTTGTTTTTGTTTTTGTTTTTTGAGTTGGAGTTTCACTCTGTTGCCCAGACTGGAGTGGAGTGGCACGCTCCCGGCTACCACAGCCTTGACTTGCTGGGCTCCGGTGATCCTTCCACCTCAGCCTTCCAAGTAGCTAGAACTACAGGCGTGTGCTACCACGCCCAGCTAATTTTTAATTTATTGCAGAGACAAGGTCTCGCCAAGTTGCCCAGGTGAGTCTCGAACCCACGGGCTCAGGTAATCCACTCACCTCAGCCTCCCAAGTGCTGGGATTACAGGCTGAGCCACTGAGCCTAGCCGTCCTTTGTTTTTTTGTTTAGTTACTTTTCTTTTTTTTTTTTAAATAATTTTTATTTCTATTTATTTTTAATTTTTCCAAGACTGACCAGTGAGGCCAGATAGTTGCTTTTTCTGGTTGCTGATCTTTTTAGTGAGTGACTCAGTATAATGCAATTCAGCAGACTGTATTATGTGAAGATTTGGTGATGAATAAACTAAGATGGGGAAACAATATGAGATAGTGGGAAAGTGTTGGTGAACCTACAGACATGGTGGCTTCATATCTCAACTTTGCCTTATACTGGCTTTGTGAACTTAGGTAAATAATTTAATCTCTTTGAGTCATAGTTTCTTTCTTTCTAAAAATGGGAATATAGATACCACCTTGCCCAAGGTTATAGTGAGGATTTATAGTGAGACAATATGTAGAAAAGGTTAAAATACTAATAAAAATAATAAAATAAAATAAAAAAAGAAACTGCAACTTAAATAAAGGAAAATTTTTTATTCAACCTAAACTAAATTTTAAAAAAGAGTGAGAGAATATATAGGAAAGGGTTGAGCATTGAGTTGGTGCTAATAAATACTCCTTTCCATATTTTTTCCCCATCTTCTTGAGGAATATACACAGGGAAGTCAGACATTTATACAAGTTTGTGCACTTGCTAGTGTGTTAGTTTAATATAGTTCTAAGAAGTGGCTGGAATTTGTCACAGTCATTGGGAATTGGGAGATGAGGGTTTGGAGCAGATGCATGTCTTCCTTGAAATCAAACTGAGAGATACTTTTTTTTTTTTTTTTGAGTCAGAATCTCACTCTGTTGCCCAGGTTACAATGCAGTGGCATGATCATGGCCTCCACAGCCTCCACCTGCTGGGCTCAGGCTATCCTTCCGCCTCAGCCTTCTAAGTAACTGGGACTACAGGTACACGCCACAACACCTGGCTAATTTTTAAAAATTTATTGTAGAGGTGAGGATTTGCCAAGTTGCCCAGGCTGATCTGGAACCCCTGGGCTCAGGTAGTCCTCTCGCCTCTACCTTCTAGAGTGCTGAGATTACAGGTGTGAACCACTGCTCCCAGCTGAGATATTTTCTTATAAGGTAACATAATCCAGTCTTTGTGCACTTAAAGAAGATTTTAGGAAGGAAAAACAACGAGACCTGGAAGTAGAGACCTTGAGGTGCTGGTTTCCTCATGGGGACCATTAGAGTATCTCTGGTAGTTTCTGGTCTCTTAGAATAATCTGCTTCACAGTAAACTAACAAAACCTTGGTTTTGTAAGCTTGAGGGCGGCCTTTTGGGAATAGCTAGTACACAGATTATAGCCATCAACCTTCCCCTTTCCATTCCCAAATTCATCCCATCATCATCAGAGTGATCTTTCCAAAATAAATTTGATCATCTCAATTTGCTGTTAATACTCTTTATTGGCTCCCTAGTTTCTTGAGGTTACAGTCCAAATTCATTCTATGACATACAAGGTATTCCTTGATGTGATTTCTGTGTAGTCTTTCAACCTCATTTCCCACTGTTTTTGTGTGTGCTGTAGTGACACTGCATTATTTGTAGTTTCTCAATTCTTCCATGCTTACTTAGACTGGCCCATGGTAGTCTTTCGTCTGTGCTAAACTTTGCTTAATTCCTAGGGTTAAGCAATCCTCTTACCTCAGCTTCCTGACTAGCTGGGACTACAGGCATCATACCTGGCTAGTTTTAAAAATTTTTTGTAGAGATAGGATCAGGGTTGGGGGTGTCTCATTATGTTGCCCAGGTTGGTCTTGAACTCCTGGCCTCAAGTAATCCTCCTACCTCTGACTCCCAAAGTGCTTGGATAACAAGCATGAGTTACTACACCTGGCCTATTTCTTTCTTTAAAACTCTTCTCAATCATCATGTTTTCTTTTTTTTTTTTTTTAGAAGACGGAGAGGTGGGGCTGCAAGAGGGAGGGGTGGGGCTAGAAGAAGGAGAGGTGGGGCTAGAAGAGGGAGGGGTGGGGCTAGAAGAGAAAGGGGATCATGTTTTCTGTGAAGTTCTCCCTGACTTCTGAATATGAGGTGCCATGATGTGAGAGACCTCCCTCCTCTAAGATCATCTAGAACTTTGTATATACAAAAAGCTAACTACAAGTTGTAACATCAATGAGTAGCAGACTCAGTGGTGCATCTCTTAATGCTTTTGTTTATGACCCATTAGTTTCTTTATTTTAGTGCCTTCTAATGAACACTCAGTTCATCCATAGTAGTTCCATTCACAACAGATATCTTTGGAATCAGAAAAATACTTGCAGACACAGTGCAGCATCTTGCTGGATTCAGTAAAAATACTTTTTATTGTACTTCTTGCCCCATTGAAGTGAATAGCTATGAGTAAAACAAATCACCACCAGGTTTGGAAAGAGCTATTTATTATCAGGTTGATGGCGTACGTTCATCCTATCTTTTTTTTTTTTTAAATTTGAGTTGGAGTCACTGTGTGGCCCAGGCTGGAGTACAGTGGCATGGTCATAGCCACCACAGCCTCTACCTGCTGGGCTCAGGCAATCCTTCTGCCTCAGCCTTCTAAATTTCTGGAACTCCAGGCATGTGCCATTGTACACAGATGATATTTTTGATTTATTGTAGAGATGAGGTCTTGCTGAGTTGCCCAGGCTGGTCTCGAACCCCTGGGCTCAGGCAGTCTGCTTGCCTCTCTCCCAAAGTGCTGGGATTATGGGTGTGAGCCTCCATACCTGGCTTCCTCTTATCTGATTTTTCAAACTTTGAGCAAAACAAACATAATTATTATACTTATGCTTTCTTTCAAATAACTTCATCTGGATCCCCAAATTTCTTTTGATATAAAGGATCCGCATTCTGTCTTTCATGTTGGAGCTATTTCAGATGTCTAGTGATTCTTGGTTATCCATTTCTTTTAATAGCGGGATACTAAAAAGCTTATTGGAAGTTTTAAATACATGGGTTGGGCATACTGATTGTAGACGTCACTGTATGGGTGATCTGCTTAGACTATATGTGTGACAACTATAATTCAGTATCTTTAGGTCTTTTCACTAGGGCTGGTCAGCTTCTTTGGAAGAATTCTCTAGTCTCCTTCCTAGAATTGATGGGCCTGGCTGCCAGTGATTTGCAAGCTAAGTGGGAAAGGAAGGTTGCAGGGAGGTCCTCAATATTCAGTTCACTTACACTCTTACTTTCAGTATAGTAACTTTGCCCTCAGTTATGCTGCTATTCCCTCCTCTTGGGACCCTCTGTTTTACTCTTTCCAGAGGGAAAAAGCACCTTCCTGTGTAAAAGACAGAATTCAGATTTTACTTATAGCAAAATAAATTTTTGAATCCAAGTGAAAAGTTATTTGAAAGAAAGTGTAATTATAATAATTATGCTTGTCTTGCTTGAAGTTTGCCAATGATTGATAAATCAGATGAAAAAATAAAACTTCAGTAGTGGGAGAGCACTTTGGATTTTTAACTGCTTCTCAGACAGATTTTCACGTAATAAATTGTTCTGATTTTAGCATTCTTTCTTTCTAGAAGTATATGATGCGGCCAGTTTCTGAGCTTTGTAGGGGTTCTACAGATTAAGTTACTTTTTAGTTTTTCCCATTGCTGGTATAGTATTCCTCGTTTTTGGATCTGAGCAGTTACTGCTTATCTGTCTGCTTTCTAGCTTTCAGTATTTTGTGGCTGTTGCTCTTCTTTATTTCTTTGTTTTTATGGTTTTACACTTTATTTAAAAATCCAAAAGTAGGTTCTAATCAACTTTATCCAGAAGTCTGTAACAGAATTTCCTTTCTTAACAGGGAGAAATCATGTATTACCATGTTTGACTATAGCTGTTTGCACTGGAAGAGTATGGGTTTTTGAATTTGAGAACTTGAGTTTTGATATCATTGCTTAAGCTATGTGACCTTAGGACACCTATCCAGAAGGGCATGTGAGCAGGCTTTAAGGTGGCATACAGTGTGGTAGTGTCAGATGGGTTCATTTGTATAGCTGCGCTTGTATTCATTCATGCCCATGTCCACAGACACAGAAATGTGGCTGTTCAATCCTAACAGCATAATTTAATGCAGTATGGCCTAGGAAATAGATGTGGTTTTCTTGACTCAATTCATTGATAAATTTATTGACCATTCTCAGATTAAATGATAGAGGTACCCACTAGATGACTAACTTACCTAGGCAATTGAGGGTTTACCCATTTAAGCACCCTTTTTAAAAAAAAGCGTGCTTTTTAGAGTGCATTTTTCCCTAAAAACATTATGCATTCCCCTTCTCAGGACAGAAAGAACATCTATCTTGAGTTTCAAGTTCATTATATTGAACACCAGTTGGTTCTTCTTTTTTGTGTTGCAGTAATGCCCATGGGAGCTATTATTGCATTCTATACTAAATACCCTGATACTGTATTTAAAAACAAAAGCTAAAAGTCACTTTTTTGTGTAAATACTATGCTTTTTATATTTTTGTGGTCATTTTGAATTACTCTGGCTTTTCTCATTGGTGTTTGTGATACACAACAGAGAATATTGTTCTCCTTTCTTTGTCACTTCTAACCTACTGTGTGTTGTGCTCCCAGATTACTGAGTTTATTAGATGTGTTTTCAAAGAAAGAGTGAGGCTCCCAGGATTCTAATAGTAAAGTGTGAAAAATTAAAGAAGTTATTTTGACTTTAGATAAGCCTTTTTTGCTCACTTCCTAGTTCTCTGTGTGTTCTGGAAAGACAAAGTAATTGGATGCTGACTTTTATACAAGTAATGTAAATTAAATTTATTATAATGAAACTTCATGGTTTGTCACATAAGTTGCTTTCATTCACATCGTCTTGCCTTTTTTTTTTTTTTTTTTTTTTTAAGCTTCCTAGTGATTCTATAAGGTTAATAGGGCAGGTAGGATTATTCCCACTTTATAGACAGGACAATCTGAGATCCAGAGAGATTAAATGCCTTGCTCATATCACATAATTAGTGTAAAACTGGGACTTATCTCGGGTTGTCTGACTCAAACCCTACTGCTCTGTCTCTTCTCTGTTCTGGCCTATGAACATGGCCTTCTACAGTGAGAGTCAAATTTATAAAGTCATTTGGAGTGTAATGCAATGAGGAATAATCCTCAGCTGATACTGTAGTAGCTAAGTGGGACAGGTTGTATTTTTCTTATTTCCCAGCTGAGGAAATTGAAGTTTAGGGAGATTAAATACTTGTCCAAATTCACCTGGAAGAATAAAGCGTGACAGAGCCTGGGACTCATTCCCTTCTTTTGACACCAACTCTTACTTTCCAGTTGCATTGCATGATACGTCCTCCCTAAATGAGAATGAGCAGCCAAAAGAAAAAACTGCACCAGTGACATGAATATTAGACAGCAATGATTTGAACTGTTAGTAAACAATGAAATCCTCTTCTTCAGGAAAGTTTCAGCTGATGGGAATTCTCAGTCTATTTTTCCATTTATGTAAAGCAGGATAAAGAACTGTTGTGTTTGGACTTGTAACCAACTAACACAATTGCATTACCAGTTTGTCACAAGAAAATACTTAAGAACTGAAGTAGAAATATTTACTGAATTTCTAGTACAGCTTAATGTTTTAGACCCCAGGAGGGATTTACTATGAATCAGGGAATGTTAGGGCTCCAAGATCCATTCATTCTTGGGCTTAAAGGCTGAGTTTGTCCAGTCAATTATGTAGAACAATTCTATATACATTTACTGAGCTCCTGCTGTGTACAAGGAACAATAATAGGCACTAGGGGAATGTCCTACTTAGGAATCACATAGTCTGCTTGGGAAGAGATACAAAAATGATTATATTATAGTGTAAGAAGTAATGTAATAAAGCAATATACAAAGAACACTGAACCAGGAATCATTAATTCTGCCCAGATCAAGGGTATAAGGAGTGATTGGAGAACATTTTACAGTGAAAGTGATGATTGGTTTGTGCCTTGCAGGATGGGTCAGATCTTTAGACAGAAAGAGAATGAAAGGCATTGGCAAAGGGAACAGTATGTGCAACATCTCTAGAAATATGAAAGAGCTTGTTGTTTGAGGAAAGAAGTGAGAAGCTTGATTCAGCTATAACTGTAGAGTAAGGTAAACCAGGTCTTCTCTCTTGTCTGGTCTCTCAAAGTCTTTTCCTATTATGCAGTGTCTGCTTACCACAGGTGTCTTCTTCCTCACAGGCAAAAGCTCTCTGAAACAGGCTACATTTCCTTTGCGGTGTTGCCAGCATTTCTTCAGATCTTAGTTTGCATAGTTATAATTTTCCCTAAAAAGCCTTCCAGGATGCTTTGGTCCACCAGATACCTATTGCCCTTTTTGATCCATTGTAATTCACCTCAGTTAATACTGATGAATGTTCATCCATAATTTGTTTGTTTCCGTATTGCTTCCTACTCTGGAATTCACCTTTGGTGAACTTTCTGGTTATGCCTTGAGTTGAGGCTTGTTGTTTGGTTACTTGCATTTTTAAAACCTTAATTACAGGTTTATTTTGGGGTTGTATAACCTTCCATTCATCTCGAGAGTCTTTCAGTCTGGGGAGTAAAGTGTGGTGAAATGAGACTTTCTAGGAAACCATCTCCGACCCTCTTGAAGCTAGTAATTCCATTTCTCTTTGCTTTAGTGCCTGTCACTCTGCACTAGAACTCTCTCTTGTTTCAGTGTCTGTCCCCCATACTGGATAGTGGGGAAGGATTTGTTGTGGTTCATCTGTTGTTTTTTCAACAACTAACATAGAACTTGGATGCAGAATAGGTGTTTGCTACATGTTTGTTTTTTATTGAGAGTAACAGGACTGCTAGTCCCACTGTGTGACTTTGGGCAGGTCACTTCCAATCTTTGGCGTTTCTTTTTATCTGTAAAATATGGAGACTGGACTCCATGACTAGTATTATAACATTTATCCTACTTAGTCAGGGTCCAGTTGAGGAGACAGAAATCATACCAATAATTTGAACAGTAAATTTTTTTTTTCTTTCTGAGTTGGGGTCTCACTCTGTCACCCAGGCTGGAGTGCAGTGGCATGATCATAGGTCACTGCAACTGCAACCTTCTGGGCTCAGGCAATCCTTCCTCTTCAGTCTACACAGTAGCTGGGACTATACGCATGTGCCACCATGCCTGGGTAATTTTTTGATTTTTGTGGAGGTGAAGTCTCGCTGTGTTGCCTAGGCTGGTCCTGAATTTCTGGGCACAAGCAGTCCTCTTGCCTCGGCATCCCAAAGTGCTAGAATTACAGGCATGAACCACTGTGCCCAACCTGAACAGGTAAAATTTAATATAAGAATTGTTAACTAGGCCAGTTACAGTGGCTCATGTCTGTAATCCCAACACTTTGGGAAGTTGAGGCGGGAAGATTGTTTGAGCCCAGTTGTTCGAGACCTTCCTACGCAATATAGCAAGACCTCTTCTCTACATAAAGTAAAAAAAAAATTAGCTGGCCGTGGTGACATGTATTTGTAGTCCCAGCTACTCGGGAGGCTGAGGAGGGAAGATTATGTGAGCCCAATTTGAGGCTGTGGTGAGTTGTGATTGTGCCACTGCACTCCAGCCTGAACAAGAGTGAGCCCCCCGACTCAAAAAGAAAAATGTTGTTAGCTAGGTAAAAGGTGGTTAACTACTAGAAGAGATGAAAGCGAATACTAAGGTATAATAGAGATAGTAACTGCAGAAAACAACTGCTGAACTTATGGTCAAGGGAAAAATGGACAAGGAAAGGACTTAGAAACTTAGACGAAAACTACACAAGACTGAGATTCAGTGTCTGAGGAGTGCATGGCTGCTGTGGCAGTATGCTGCTTATTGTTTTGTTGAAGAAGAAACTGACTGGTGATCTCTCACCTGAGAACCTGGAGAGTCACTGCATTGAAGTATTCCAAGATCCTTCTGCCCACTGATCTACTTGCTGCCTTATAGAAAACTGAATATTAGAAATCCCTTCTTTCTCCCCAGCTTGTGGTCTCCTTCCAGCACCCTCTATTGGCCAACTCAGCTGGGAAAGGAAAATGTAGTCTACAGAGACTAGTCTGGTATCACAGAGCAGGGCAATGAAGAATTGGAACTGTAAGGAAATACATTAACTTCTTTTTCTGAGTCAGTGTTTCCTCTGTTGCTCAGGCTGGAATGTAGTGGCATGATCATGGCTCACCACAACCTCGATCTTCTGGGATCAGGTGATCCTTCTACTTCAGCCTTCTGAGTTGCCAGGACTGTAGGCATGTGCTACTATGCCCAGCTAATTTTTTATAGAGATAAGGTCTCACTCTGTTGTCCAGGCTGTTCTCAAATTCCTAGGCTCAAACAATCTTTCAACCTTGGTCTCCCGTAGTGCTGGTACTTCTATATTGTAATTGTCTGTTTTGATATTTATCTTCTCATTGCACCTTGAGTTTAGTAGTGACTGGAACAGTGTCTGGATTTGTCTCCATATATCTGCATTGCCCCAGAAAGGAGTTTGGCACTAAAAGTTACTCAGTAAATATTGTTTGAATGAAGGAATATCTCTCCAAGATAGGAACAGTTAGGTGTTTCTCTAGGTTGACTTAATTCTGATTGTTCTTGGAAGGGACTGGAGCTGGACTAAGTATCCTCCCTAATAGCTTTGTTTGTTATTCTGTAAATTAAATCCTTATTGATCCCTTGGTGTCTTACCTTTTAAGAAAAAAAGCCTTATTGAATGTCATTTATTTGTCTTGTGCCTGTCATATGCACAACTTGTTGTGAATGCTAGAGTGAGAACTAGGAGAATATTCTACTGTTTGTTTTTTTTTTTTTGTTTTTTGAGTTGAAGTCTCACTCTGTCACCCAGACTGGAGTGCAGTGGCACGCTCCCGGCCACCGCAGCCTCAACCTGCTGGGCTCTGGCGATCCTTCCGCCTCAGCCTTCCAGGTAGCTGGAATTACAGGTGCATGCTACCACGCCCGGCTAATTTTTGATTTATTATAGAGATGAGGTCTTGCCAAGTTGCCCAGGCAGGTCTCGAACCCGTGGGCTCAGGCAATCCACTCACCTCAACCTCCCAAAGTGCTGGGATTACAGGCTGAGCCACCGAGCCCGGCTTCTACTGTTGATATTCATAAGTGTTGTGAAATTAAGCATATCTGCTTTCCTAAACGGTAACAATCTGAAATTTAGGGTAGGTACTTTGTACATAAGTGTATTCCTTAGAAAGGGCAAGGAGACTAACATTATGTGTCATGTACATTTAGTTCATTTTATCTCAGCAGCAGTTTTTAAAAAATTCTTGTTTTACAGATGGAGAAACTGAGGCTCAGAAACGTTGAGGAACTGGACCAAAATTACACAGTTAATATGGGGCAAATCTAGGACATGAGCTCAGGTTTGGCTGTTCTAAAATTTGAACAGGGCAATACCTTCTTCCTGTCTCCCAGCTTGTGAAGACAAGCATAGAGTTTTTGCTAGCTGACGGTATTAGAAATCTGTGGAATTGATTTCTCTTTCTGGTCATTTGGGGCTGGTTGAGCAACAACAGAGCAAAATAGTAGCACTTGCAAGCTGCAGTGTTGGTGTTTGCTAATAATTGGCCTTTTAAGTAAGCCAGTTTGAGCCTGAGCTTCGGACACCTGACTTGTGAAGTAAGTAAAACAATTGTACCCTGCAGCAGGGTATTATTCCTTTTTTTTTTTTGAGTTAGAGTCTCACTCTGTCATCCAGACTGGAGGACAGTGGCATGCTCCTGGCCACCGCAGCCTTGGCCTGCTGGGCTCCGGTGATCCTTCCACCTCAGCCTTCCAAGTAGCCGGAATTACAGGCACGCACTACCACGCCCGGCTAATTTTTGGTTTATTGTAGAGATAAGGTCTTGGTTTATTTTTGGTTTATTGGTTTTGGTAATTAATTTTGGTTTATTGTAGAGATAAGGTCAAATTGCCTGGGTGGGTCTGGAACTTGCGGGCTCAGGCAATCCACTTGCCTCGTCCTCCCAAAGTGCTGAGATTACAGTTTTAAAAAAAATTCCACATTAGCAGCTCACAAAAGAGTTCTACTGCATTCCTTGCAACATAAACTTCTCTTCTCTTGCTCCTACAGGTTTCTTTCTTTTTTTTCTTCTTCTTCTTCTTTTCCTCTGGGGGCTGAAGCTACATAGACCACTTAATTATTAGAAAGCAAAACTTATGATACTGGTGGTGTTGCTTCTGGGCCAAAATATACCAAGGTTCTAACTGTATTATTTAGGGTTGAGAGTCAGTTATTCCTTTCTTAGGTCATCATCTAGGCAGAGATGGGTATTCTGGTCTTGAAGGGTTAAAGTATTGCATATAGCCTGAGAGAGATTCTGTTTAAGAGAGGCTTTTCCTTAAAAGTGTTGAGTGAGGCCAATAATGGCAGGAATTGCTAATCAAATTATTCGGCTGTTTATTTTGTGATTATCCACTGGATGGCCACAGAAGTGACTGACATGGAAGTGTGATTTCATCCTTAGAGTGAGAAGTCCTTGGGCCATTGTCATCTTTCCTTAGTCTCTTTTGGTACTGTGATTAATGAGGGAATCTTAGGTTAGTCACCTTCTCCTTTGATTTTCCTGACTGTAAATGCTGCTGCTTAACTGCTTTTCAGAAGGGATGACATTTATTCTTTGTAGGAACTGAAGGAAAGAGTCTGTACATGTCATTTATTTTTAACTGCATACTTATTGGAGTTGAAATCTTACTTTCATTTTGTGGTTTAGCATAGAACAGGAAAGGTGATGTAGTGGAATTAGTATGATCTTTAATAGGAGAACCACCTGGGGCAAAACCTGTTCTGCTACTTAATAACTTAATAGTTTTTTTAATCCCTTCTGAGCCATAGGTTCCCCATTAAAATGAGAATGATGATAAGTAATAACACCAATAGTGATCCATGATTTGGGGTAAGCATGTTAATTTCTCCAAACCTCAATTTATCTGTAAAATGCAGGCAATAATTCCTCAACAAGAGGTTTGGTTTGAGAAGAAAATTGGCTAATGTAAATGGAAGTGTCTCATGGATGTCTGGTACATAAGATTTGCATATGCTAAGTACTCAATAAGTGATTATGACCCATTGTTTTTAGGACATCTAAAGAAAGAGATAATCCAGGGTAGGTATTTCCTGTGTGATGGGTCAGGGCTTAATACATAGTCATTGATTAATTCTTCTAGTGGGGAGTTTCTTTCATTTTCTTTAGTGAAATTTTTACTTGATCTGCTGATTTTCATTTATCTAGTCAGAACCACGGAGTCAGTTTTCCCATGAGTTTCCTTCCTAAACTGTAGTTTTGTTTCTGCTGTTGCAAATTGCTCACCATAGAAGAAATGGAGCACAAAGGCTGAGATGTGGTTCAAAACCTCCAGTAATGTTATTTTGTATTTCTGGGTCTAGTCTGTACACAAGACTAAGGAGAGTTTGTTATAGACCTTTAAGGACGTGTAATCATGATGTTATTATGCTATTTCTTTGGTTCAAGTCACAGAGTAGGGACTGGCCAGTAAAAAATGTTTTTGAACCAGTAAACTGATGTCTCTGCAAAGCTGACCTGTGATATACTTAATTACTTCAGAGACTTGCAAGTTTGAACTCCACCTGTTTCGATTCAAGTGTTTCATTTCTCTTTTCTCTCACAAAATTATAGAATCCTTGGATGCCTAAAAGTCAAAACATAGAGATTAGAGATTTTGTTTAAAGTCATATGGTGAAACCAGAACCTAGATTTTTTCCTTTTACTTCTCTTCCCATAGTTCTTTGGGAAAATTAGCCGTTTATTTCATAGGATGTTTAGCCAGCAATAAGCAGTTTATATTTGAGAATACTCATTGGTTTTCCTTCTCATAAATGCCACAGGATTGTACTGAGCTTTACAAAACCTTTCATGGCCGTTGTTGCATTTTTTCCTTAACAATACTTCTATGAGATAAGCAGATTAGATACTCTTAATGGTTTTTGTTTTTAACTGATGAGGAAATTGAGGCCCAGAGAGAGGAGGTGACTTGTTCACAGTTTCCTAGTGAGTAAAAGCACGGTTAGAATTAGAAATCAGGGGCAAGAAGTTCTTTTCATTTTTAGATTTCTGATGATTACTCTCAGATCTTCCATACCTTGCCAGTACTGGATTTTGTCATTCTGTACAATTTTTACCAATCCAATGAGATAAAAATATCGCAGTTTTAATTTTTATCTTTCTAATTACTAGTGAAGTTAAATTTTTAAAAAATGTTTACCGCCGGGCTCGGTGGCTCAGCCTGTAATCCCGCGCCTTTGGGAGACTGAGGTGAGTGGATTGCCTGAGCCCGCGGGTTCGAGACCCGCCTGTGCAGCGAGACCTCATCTCTACAATAAATCAAAAAATCAGCCGGGCGTGGTAGCACATGCCTGTAATTCCAGCTACTTGGAAAGGCTGAGGCGGAAGGATCGTCGAGC
>NW_007061863.1:522628-532633 GCF_000164805.1 Carlito syrichta | reverse complement strand
AGGCTGCGGTGGCCGGAAGCTGCCACTGCACTCCAGTCTGGGCGACAGAGTGAAACTCCAACTCAAAAAAAAAAAAATGTTTACCCGCCATTTATACTTGCTCTGTGAATTTTGTGTCATTTATTGCACATTTTATACTGTGTTCATTGTCTCACCATTTTTGTAGGGGGAAACTTTTTTGTTAAGGGTACTGATCTTTTGATATACATGCTACAAACATTGTTGATGTTTTATTTATGAAACTTGGTACTTCCCTAGATTACCAAAGAAAGCAGTCTTTTATACTGGGATAACTATTAAAAACTGCATACTACTACCATCATGAATGCTACCCTTAACATTTATTATCTACATTTTCTAAGAATATTCATAGGCTTTATGTCTTTTGGTTCTTTCAAGAACTTCATGCGGGGACTTGTAATTAAAATAAGATGATTTGAGCTTGCACATCTTAAACTTTTTAAAAGCTCAATTGAAGTGGAACAAAATTGGTATTAACTTGCAGGGGCTAAGAGAATAGAGGAGACAATAGTAAACGAGAGAATGACTTTTTGGAATATGGAAGAGAGGCACTAATGGTGAATGATTTAGCAGAAAGCAGAAAACTGAGGCTGCAGAGGAGTATCAATGTGAACAAAGTCGTTAAACTCCCAGATCCAGTCTCTATTTCACCAAAACATTGGAGGTTTATTCTCTGGAGAAATAAAATCAGGGAGGCCCTAGACTTGAGGATACCAGACTTAGCTTTCCTTCAAAGAGGTGACATTCCAAAAACAGGGATTAAGCAAAGTTCCTTAGCTTCCATTTCTTAGCTCCCAGACAGAGGTAGTTAGACTTATTCTCCTCAGGTAGGAGATGGGAGAATTTCTGTCTGAGAAACTGACCCACATACATTTGAGCCCTCTCAATTAAAAAAAAAAAAAAAAAAGGCATGGCATTTTCTCTTGCTACAGTGATGCCTAGCAGTTAAAATGTGTCTTTGTGTGACTTACTCTTAAATATAAAAGAATTAGCAAAGATCACCTGATACTTGAGCAAATTCTCTAATGTGAATAACAGAAACTAAAACAAACAGATAAGAGGAACTCTCCTCTCCAAAAAAGAGAGAGTAGAAAGAAAGGGGAAGAGTGAGGGAGAGAGAAGGAGAGCATGCAAGCACAAGCGAGACAATTTAGGGAGAAAAAGAAAATTTACAAAAAAATCAGATCAGGTAAGATATTGCCTCAGTGAAACAAGAATAGGGTCCTACAAAAGAAGGAATAATCAGAGAACAAGAAAGGGCTTTTGGACACTTTAAAATTTAATATTAGAAGTAAAGAAAGTAGTAGTTGGACACAGTGGCCTCACACCTGCAATCCCAATATTTTGGAAGGCAGAGATGGAGGCGAGAGGATTGCCTGAGCCCAGGGTTGCAAGGCCAGCCTGGGCAACTTGGCAAGACCTCATCTCTAAATAAATAAAAAAA
This sequence comes from Carlito syrichta, assembly GCF_000164805.1. NCBI lineage: Eukaryota > Metazoa > Chordata > Mammalia > Primates > Tarsiidae > Carlito > Carlito syrichta. Next base: position 531,168 of record NW_007061863.1, on the reverse strand, counting down.
CTAAACGGGTATGGTAGCATGCACTTGTAGTTCTAGCTACTTGGAAGGCTGAGGCAGAAGGGTCGCCTGAGCTCAGCAGGTTGAGGCTACAGTGGCCGTGAACATGCCACTGCACTCCAGCCTGGGCGATAGAGTGAGACTCCAACTCAAAAAAAAAGAAGTAAAGAAAGTAGAAGTAGAATGAAAACAAAAAAGTATAAAATAGGAGATAAAAGAATGAATTAGAGGACTAATAAAGATTTATCTGAATTATAAGTTATTTAAAGGCCATGATAGCTCAATGCCTGTAATCCCAGCTACTTGAAATGCTAAAGTGAAAGGATTGCCTGAGCCCAGAAGGTTGAGGCTGTTGTGAGCCATGATCACTGTGATCATGCCACTGTACTCCAGCCTGGATGGCAGAGTGAGACCCTGACTTAAAAAAAAAAAAAGTTATTTAATTTTAAGAAGAGCAATTTAATTTTTTTAAAATGTTTCTTTCTCTCCAGTTTTTCTAGTTTCTTTTCGTCAGATTTTAATCTCCTAATAGTTAGATGTTGATCGTGGAATGAAGTATATCATCAAAAATATCATTTCCCAGAACTTTAGTACACGTGTTTAGATTTTAAAAAAAGCAAAAAAACCTCATAAACTCTTTAGTACCTGAATGAAAAAAAGAAACACATCACCATAAAATTTCAGAACACTGAGTAGAGTGAGAATATCATAAAAACTTCTAGAGAGAATTAAGAGGTCATATGCAAAAGTGTTAGACTTCTCAAAGGCAGTATTGGAAGCTAGAAGAAAGTGGAAGAATTGCCTTATATTCTGAGAGAAAATTTTCTAACTATAATTCTATATGCAGTTAAAACTAATAATCAAACATGAGAGTACGGGAAAAAAGAGACATTTTCAGATATATACTATATCAAAAGATTTATCTCCCACATATGCTATATAAGAAAACTTGGTAGTCTAATTTACCAAAATGAGGTAGGAAAGAAAGAGGAAGATATGGAATTCAGGAAACAGGGGAACAACATAAAAGAGACAATGAGTAGAAATCTCCAAATGATAAGGAGTATTCCAGGATTATGGTATGGATGTACCCTAATATTAATTTAGCTAAAAATTGTGATCTAACTATGTTGGTAGAAGGGCAGTGTGTGTACCTTTGTATGGTTTGTGTTGTGTAATAATGATAGCATAAAAGAGTAAGTCCTATCACAGAAAGACAGTAAAAAGTGACTAAAATTAATTTTTTTTTTGAGTTGGAGTCTCACTCCTTCACCCAGGCTGGAGTACAGTGGTACGGACACTCATGGCCACCTCAGTGTCAACCTGCTGACCTCCAGCGATCCTTCTGCCTCAGCTTTCTGAGTAGCTGGAACTATAGACGTGCGCTACCATGCCCAGATATTTTATTTTATTTTATTGTAGAGACAAGGTCTTGCAAAGTTGTCCGGGCCGGTCTTGAACCCACGAGCTCAGGCAATCCACTCGCCTCGGCCTCCCAAAGTGCTGGGATTACAGGCTGAGCCACCAAGCCTGGCCTATAAAATTTTTTTTAAAAGACCAGTATAAGCATAGTTTTGGAAATAAAGAGATAAATATTAGGAGCAAGAACTAAAAGTTGAAAGTGATTGTGTTTGGGAAGCAGAAATCAGAGATAAGGTAGGAAATTGCTGTTTTTTCATTATAAGCCTTATAGTATTGAGTTTGACATGTAAAACTACCTATTAACTTTTTTTTTTTAATTGTAGAGATGAGGTCTTGCCAAGTTGCCCAGGCAGGTCTTGAACCCGTGGGCTCAGGCAATCCACTCACCTCAGCCTCCCAAAGCGCGAGATTACAGGCTGAGCCACCAAGTCCAGCTCCTATTAACTTTAATCAAAAGTAAAAGTAAGCCAGGTCTGGTGGCATGCACCAATAGTCCTTGCTAGTTACTTGGAAGGTTGAGATAGAAGGATGGTTTGAGCCTAGGACCTTGAGGCCAGCCTGGGCAACTTAGGGAGACATCTCTAAAAAAATAAAATAAAATAAAATTAGATTAAATTGTAAATAATCATTATGTCTTTCTTCTCCCCAAAAGCATGTAAAGTAAAGAGTTATTATCATACATGAAAATAAGGCCCAGAGAGTTGGGGGCCAAATGTTTAAGAATGAATAACTCAGGTTCTGACTCTCTCTCAACAGTGCCCTTTCTGATCCAACCTGGAATGTTTGCTGGTGATGTTCATCTGACTAAAAACCTGTGGTCCCAGCAGCACCTTCTCAATATTTTTTATTTTTTGATTCAGGGTCTCATTCTGTCACCCATGTTGGAATGCAGTGGCATGATCACAATAATTACAGCTCATGGCAGCCTTGACTTCCTGGGCTCAGGCAGTCCTTCCACAGCCTGCTGAGTAGCTAGTACTTCAGGTGCATGTCACCATGCTAGGCTAATTTTTTATTATTTTTTGTAGAGACAAGGTTTCACTATATTGCCCAGGCTGGTCTTGAACACTTGGGCTCAAGTAATTCACCTGCTTTGGCCTCCCCAAATGCTGTGAGTATAGGCATGAGCCATCATGCCTGGCTCAGTATTTTTTATATTGGCTGTTAAAACCTCTGTATTTGGAAAACTTCTAAGTGTCTGGCATAGAAAATAAGAGTCCTAATAACCCTAGTTCCTGAGTAACTGTTGCTCTGGTAATAAATTACCATAAAATTGCTTTCTGAAATGCCAGCTCTGCCACCATTTTTTTTTTTTTTTTGGATGGACTAGGGTAGCTCTTTTATAGGAATTGCATGGATTCGTATACTTTTCATTTTAAAAAATCGATTGTTGGCCCCTGACAAAATACCCCTGTAATAAGAAAGGGATGTCACAACCTGAGTGTTGTGACAAAGTATTGCTCCACTACTTTCTTTCTCTTTTTCTCCTTTTAGTAAAGTAGAATTCCTTCTTTTCTAAGCCACAGTTTCAACTTCCTTGAGAATTCCCTCCTTGACACCTTTGTTGAACTCTACTGTTTCCATGTAGTCTATTGGGTCACTTCTGTAAATGATTTATTACTTATTCATCATGTATAAAAATTTTATTCTCCGTGAGGAATCTCATTGTCTAGTACTGGGGAATCATTCATTGCCCTCATGTGCCAACTACAAGCTTCAAGACCAAAGTGAGGGCCTCAGGATGACTCAGTATCCTAGAGGTTTATATCACATACAAGGTTGTCCCCTTCCCTGTTGTTACTACCATTAAAGCATTCTTGTCCACAGGCTTTAGCTGTAAACTCCCTGTTTGTTTTTTGTTTTTGTTTTCTTACTAGTGAGGATACTCAATGGCTATTTTATCCAGGTAAAGACTAATTTCTAGTTTTATTTTATTTTATTTATTTATTTTTTTGTTTTGTTTTTGAGTCGGAGTCTCACTCTGTCACCCAGACTGGAGTGCAGTGGCTGCTCCCGGCCTCTGCAGCCTTGACCTGCTGGGCCCCGGCGATCCTTCCACCCCAGCCTTCCAAGTAGCTGGAACTACAGGCGCGCGCTACCACGCCTGGCTCATTTTTTGATTTACTGTAGAGATGAGGTCTCGCCAAGTTGCCCAGGTGAGTCTCGAACCCGCGGGCTCAGGCAATCCACTCACCTCAGCGTCCCAAAGGCGCAGGATTACAGGCTGAGCCACTGAGCCTGGCTAATTTCTAGTTTTAAAGAGGAAATTAAGAGTAGTTATTTCCGCTGGGTTCGGTGGCTCACCCTGTAATCCCAGCACTGTGGGAGTCCGAGGTGAGTGGATTGCCTGACCCTACGGGTTCGAGACCCACCTGGGCAACTAGGCCAGACCTCGTTTCTACAATAAATGAAAAATGAACCGGGCGTGGTAGCGTGCACCTGTAGTTCCGGCTACTTGGAAGGCTGAGGCAGAAGGATCACCAGAGCCTAGCAGGTCGAGGCTGCGGTGGCCGGGAGCGTGCCACTGCACTCCAGTCTGGGCAACAGAGTAAGACTCCAACTTAAAAAAAATTAAAAAAAAAAAGAGTAGTTATTTCCTGCCCCTTCTCTGCACCCCTGTCTCCACCAGAGCAAATGTCATGACCAGATATGAGGAAAATAAGAGCAGAATTTTATTTTTTAATCTCCTGGCACCCCAGTGCTCAGTGGAAGAGGGGGCCTGCCCTCAACTTGGTCAAGTGCCCATGATGAGGGTGTCGGTGTGTGCCTTAGCTCTCTTGTCCCTGTGAAACAATTCCTTTAGAGGTTTCCATAGGTGTTGCAGCAACAGTACAAGCAATAATATAGAATGTGTGTCCTGTTATTCAGACTTCCCTGTATAGTATCCAAAGAGCTAACTGGGTATGATTGTGACTCTTACTGAGAATAATCAATATACATAGGCTAGGTTACACATGCAGAGCAACCTACCAATCTTTTCAAATTGTAAGACTAAAATCAACCTTATTAAAATGACAGGACATATATTTCCTGAAACTACTATACTATAATATAATTTTATCAACCTGTTTATAACTTGGAACCTACTGGTTTCTACCAATGTAAGAATCAGTCTTCTAGACCAAAGGACTTTGCTATAAGGTAGTGTTTGCTGGGAATTCCCAGGTCCTGTGAAGTGGTTTCCTGAAAACCATTACCAATAATGGTTTTTTTCAGTTGATTATTTCAGTTGTCTTTGGGTGATTGGACATGATTGACATTGGTGTGAAATAATATATAACCAATCTCTTTTTCCCCCCATGGGCTCGACATCTGAAAAGAGAGGAACAAAGTCATTGGACAGGATATGTAGGGAGCCACTTTGATGTTCTGAATTTTTTAATGGGCTACGTTTCATTTTAGATAGGGCATCCTTTGGTGACAGGCTTGATCATCCTTTTCAGTTAAGGATTATGATTTCAGTGAAACATTTTGAGATGTTTGTTAAAAAACTAGGTCAAATCAGGTATGATTTATGAAATGCACCATTAATGAGGCAATGAAAAAATTCAGTTCTGTCTTTCTCTGTCCTTAAATTCTAAAGAGGTTAATTATAGGAAGGCCTTCAAACCATATCTTCCTTTGTCTTGGAACCAGTTCCATTTTTGCATAATGTGCTATGTGACTACATCTAGTCATATAGTATTCAGCACCAGCCTTTATTACTTGAGTTATTTTGTTTTATATTTGAAATTATATAAAAGTGACTAAAATAATAATTAAATTGTAATTTTAGAGGTGAATCTAGACTGGTCGCCGTGAATCCTGCCTGTAATCCCAGCACGTTGGGAGGCTTAAGCGGAAGGATTGTTTGGGCCCAGAAGTTTGAGACCAGCCTGGGCCACATAATGAAACTTCATCTCTACAAAAAAATAAAATAAAAAATAAAAAATTTGCCAGGTGTGTTGACGCACACCTGTGGTCCCAGCTACAATGGGAGGTTGAGGTAGAAGGATCGTCTGAGCCCAGGAATTCGATGCAATGAACTGTGATCGTGCCACTATACTCCAGTCTGGGCAACGGAGTGAGACCCTGACTCAGAAAAAAAAGAAAAAAAAAGTGAATCTAATATGCTATACATACTGGCCTATGATTAATTCAACAGTGTTGCTTCAAAAATCTATGTGCTGGGCACAGTGGCATGGGCCTGTAGTCCCAGCCACTCAGTATTTTGAGGCAGGAGGATTGCTTGAGACCAGGAATTAGAGATCCACCTGGGCAACACAGTGAGACCCCGTCTCTTAAACAAAACTATGCCATGCTACTGGTGTTTCTCTCTCTCCCTTGTTCACTAGTTCCATCCATATTCATCACCTTTCCATTTCTCCGAGAACATGTCAAGCTTTTTTCTGCCTCAGTGCCTTCGCTCATGCTGTTCTTTTTCCTAAAATGTTTGTCTGCTCCTCCCTCCAACTTGGCTAACTACTCCTCTGTTATGGTTTGCTTAAATGTCGCTACTTTGGAATGTCCTTTCTTGACTTGCCATTCTTGAGGAAATCTATGTTTGCTTCTTCATGCGCATTTCTTACAGGTTGTAAATATAGGATGTTTTAGTCCCACCTGCCCTTCCTTTTTTTTTCTCCTGAGGAGTGTAAACTCTGTGAAGATGGAGCAGCGGCTAATTGGGGCTACATTGCATTCTCAGTGCCTAACACAGTGTGCTAACACATAGTAGGAACTCATAACAAATATTTGTTGAAAATCTAAATGAATGAAGGAACTCTTAAATATTTTTTTCATAGATTCTTCCTGGGAGCATCCCAAGAAAACCAGACAAAAGCTGCATCCTATTGGTTGTAAGTGATTCATAAGGTCAGACCCACTCAGGTCTAAGGGGAGGAAGATTTGACTTTACCCCCCCCCCCCTTTTTAAATTCAGGGTCTCACTGTTGCCAAGGCTGGAGTGCAGTGGCATGATCATGATGATCACGGCTCACAGCAACCTTGACCTCTTGGACTCAGGCAGTCCTTCCACATCAGTCTCTCATGTAGCTGGGACTTAGGCATGCACCATCATGCCTGGCTAATTTTTTTTTTTTTTTTTTTGTAGAGACAAGGTCTTGCTATGTTACTCAGGCTGGTTTTGAATTCCTGGGCTCAAGCAGTCTGCCTGCCTGGGCCTCCCAAATTGCTGGGATTACAGGTGGGAACCACTGCTCCTGGCCTAGGCTTTACCTCTTGAAGTATTGGCAAGATCACACTGTGGAAGAGCTTGTGGGCTGAGAGATTGTCTCAGTTCATTTGTGTTGCTTAAAAGGAATACCTGAGGCTGGGTAATATATAAAGAAAAAAGATTTGGTTTGCTCATGATTCTGCAGGCCATACAAGAAGCATCTGCTTCTGGTAAGGGATTCAGGTTGCTTTCATTCATGGCAGAAGAGGACAGGTTGCTGGCAGAATCACATGGCAAGAGAGGTAGTGAGCGAGAAGAATGAGGTGCCAGGCTCTTTTTAACAACTAGCTCTGGGAACTAACTCAGAACTCACTCACCTCCCATCCCACCCCAGGGCATTAAACTATTCCGGAGGGATCAGCCACATGACCCAGATACCCCACTAGGCCCCACCTCCAACATTGGGGATCAGATTTCAACATGAGATTTGGAGGATTCAAATATCCAAACTGTAGCAGATATGTTATTGTGCCCATCTTTGGAAATACACCTGTTGCAAGAGATTGCTAGCTGGGTATTGGATATTGTCACAGGGAAATTGGTGCAGTGCTATTATAGGCCTGTTTTGCTACTCTCTAATATCCCTGTATACACCTCCCCCACCCTTCCTGAAGTATAAAGAGTCAGGGGTTCAGATCCTGGTTCTGTCACTTACTAGTGATATCAAAAATTGAAGAGGTTCCTTCGTTCATTCAGACTTGCAGCAAATGTATTTTAAATACTACTTTGTGTCAAGACTTGAACACTGTGTTAGCCACTGACACAGTGGCTGCATGTTAGGAGTATACCTTCAGAGAACTAATGGGCAAGCAGAAGCTTTCACAACATATATAAGCCCTCCACCAATAAATGGTACCTGTAACTGTTAATGCAATTGTGAACCAGACAGTCTTTACTTCTGCTCCTAAAGCACAGTCAGTAAATGGAATCTCTGACATGCCCCATTCCTTTTTTATAGACATTTACTGTTGAATTGTAACCCCTGATGAAGGAATGGTTTAAAATCTTCTACTTCTGTAACTGATCCTAACAAAAATGGCATACGCTTCCTGTGTTATGTTGAAAAGCTATAGTATCTACCTTCATGTTAAAAAACACTGAAGGTCATATTGTATATTTCAAAGAAGTAATTGGTATTCCTGAGCCAAGACCAAAGTTGTACAGCGTAAAAGACACTTCTGATTTCCCCTACTCCCCTTGAGGGACAGAAGTATTTATTTCTGCATGTTAGGAGTGTACCTTTAGAGAACTAATGGGCAAGCAGAAGCTTTCACAACATATATAAGCCCTCTACCAATAACTGTTAATAATACAGAGTTTCTTTTTTTCTTGTTGGATTTTGAAATCTATGAATTGGAATAGTAAAAAGAGCAATAGCTTCTCGCAATCAGGTAATCTGGGTTCTAGACTGGCTAGCTGCATGAAGGGTGAGAGTATGAAGATTGGGGTGGGGGAGATTATTTACTACTTTAAAAAAATTCTGGCTGGGTAGGGTGGCTCATGCCTATAATCCCAGCACTTTGGGAGGCCAAGGCGGGCAGACTGCTTAAGCCCAGGTGTTTGAGAGTAGCCTGGGCAACATAGTGAAATCTCCTCTCTACAAAAAAATAAAAAAATTTTACTACCTGCATGGTAGTACGTGCCTATAGACCTAGCTACTCTGGATGCTGAAGTGGAAGGATCGCCTGAGCCTAGGAGGTCAAGGCTGCTGTGAGCCATGATCATCATGATCATGCCACTGCACTCCAGCCTGGGTGACAGAGTAAGACCCCTAACTAAAAAATAAAAATACAAAAAATCTAAGTGTACATTAAAAAAAATATATAGACTCAGTGGCCTTGAAAATGTCTTACAGCTGTAAATTTTCGGCGGCCGCGGGCTCTTACCTTCTTTTTTTTTTTTTTTTTTT